>NC_045642.1:5298926-5482738 GCF_009829145.1 Chiroxiphia lanceolata
CAGCGTCCAAGTATTATCAGCTCCAATACGTGGAGAATACCTTCCAAAACCTCCTTTTGTGTTTTTGTACTGTTCTATGTACACCACTTAGTGCCAGTAAGAAATAGATTGCAACTATTAGGTATGATTAAATACTTGAAAAATCATATTTTACTTATCCACTTCTGCTCACAGGATCAAGCAGCTCCTGTTTATACTGAAAAAGAAAGTACTTAACAGGGTGTACTAACTTTTCACTAGCTGACCCTTAAAACAGATTTTTTTAAAAAAACAAAATATCTTCTTTTATCTTTCTTAGATCAAAGTCCAACTGTAATTCATCTCTCTGCTTTTTCACAGCTTCTCCCCATGAAAGCATGAACATGGAGCAAAAGTTGTCTGATAAAACCAGACCTAATTCTCTCAATGTCATTCCAATTTATTTGGAAATCTCAACACCTCAGCACCTCATTTTGTGCTCCACAGTCAGCTCAGGAATAGATATTTTTACTACACAACTAATACCTCACTCAGGTGTTATTTTAAAGATCAAAGCTAACTCTGCTATTTTGTCATATTTTTCAGGTTTGAGCTCTACTTTTAAGAGTTTCAAACCCAGTAAAGACACCAGAGCTGAGAGTGCACGTGGTAAATAGGTCTCTGAATGCGTGACAAGGCATAATGGATTCAAACCACAGCTTTACGTCTCATGCATTCAGTTAATACATTGATTTTTAAAAATAATATTTCCTCCATATAGGCATTTAATCCTATATATTAGGTGCCACGGGCCACTGCAGGGCTCTTAAGTGTGACTTTTGTGGGGTGCCCATCTCTCCGTCCCCACATCTCTCCATTACATCCTCAAAATAAGGGTTTTTTTAAGTCTTGTTTTACAAAACTACCTGTTAATTCTTTAAAGATCATACACAGAAAACTCCTTGTTTTGTGTTGCCTCTTTGCAAATGCCTTCCCTAAAACTCATCCTGTTCCATCTACCCCTTGGGATTCATACCAATCTTAAAAAAACAAGGAAAAATTGCCATTGAGAATCACTACACAGTTAGCAACTGATATTATTTGGGAAAAATGCAGCTGTGAAATTACTTAAAACTTCCACAAATCATTTTTCTTCCTTCCCTTTATCACACTTCTCTCATACTCCCACACAGTTTGTTATTCCTTCCATTCTGTGCAATTTAACAGCACAAAAATCATCTGGCTTAAGAAACAGTGCTTTCCCACTTCCCTCAGACAGCGTTTTCTCATTGTGGGGAGTCACAATTTCGCTTGTACAAAACCACTTTGTTGATAAATGCTTCTCTCTCTGTACTGCAAAAGTATGACCAGAGTTTTCCTCAGGCAAACAAACCTTGGAACAGAAGCCCCCAAGCACAGAAAGGATTTTCCTTACTGAAGATTTAAACCTCAAGCTCCAAGATATTGAACATAGGAAAGAATCCAAGTCACGCATCTAAACACCAATAAAAACAACTTATTCCTTGATTTATAAGGCACAATAAGTATTTGGCTTTTTTGCATATGATGCATTAGCAATTGCAAGTTATTTTCATGTGATAAAAGTCAACTTTCTACAAGCGGATTTTCTCATAATCATTTCTTTCTAGAATTAAAATCTTAAGGAAGTAGAAGGTATCAAAAGTCTTTCAGGAACATAAGGAAAACAGATAAAACACCCTAACAGTGAAGGTTCCATTACAAATAAAAACCTGGCACTCAAGAGGCCCAATTTTCCTTCATGTAAAGAGTTCAGATATGAATTATTCTAGCTCTGATAAACTACAGAGTTTTAAAATTTGAATTCAAAGTACACCAGAATTCACCAGAATTTAAAAGCCTCAGCATTCTCTGATAAACAAATAGCAACTGAATGAATAGCAAGCTTAATTTAAAAATAAACAATTTGTTTTAAAGAAACACAACAGCCAAAGCAAATGTAAAACCCCTATAAAGTTAATCTGCACCAAAGACTCCAAATCAATACTTCTTGAAGTAACCAGTTAATCTGTTACTTGTTCAAAGTTCAGTGAACTTCTAGAAAATGATGTTCACACATAGACTATTGAGCATAGTTTCTACATCCCACAGAAACTTATTTCAGTCACTTGAAGCAAAGAAGACTCAAGAATTTCCACCAGGGAAAGACAAAAATATTAATAACAGAACTGTCCTCAGCAGAGCCCTCAAGAAAGCTGCTTGAGTGGTACAACCAAGCCTTGGAGCAGTACTTGGAACACACTTGGCAGAGGAGCCCTTTTCAAGCCTTATTCCCTGCAGCTGTGGGAGGGAGTGTTGATGAGCCCAAAGGCTCAGCAGCTGGGACCCGGTATTCCATGGGTATTTCTGGAAATTTCCTTCTCAAGCTGCTGTCTCTGTCTTGAGCTAGTGCTAATAGCATTTTCCTGATATAGCTACTTAATTTACTGCATTTTATCTGCACCATTCAGAGTTAACTTTGTTGGTAAACTGGAGCTGTGTTAACAGCTGGTGCCCATCACCTGAAAATCAGGGTGAACCCAGATACCAGAAGATGTGGGGGAAGCAGAGAAGAAGCAGGTGAATCACATATCAGGCCTAAATTAAGTGAAAAAAAAAAGTTTACTGCAGTTAAGAGAATACATTTCGCGTATTTTCAAAGCAACAGTGATGGAGAGATAACAAAAATCTGGTTTTCTGTACAGCAAAGGCACTCAATTTCTTGTCTAACTGGATTTGATGGTCAGTTGAACAAGTGACCAAATACTCACTGCTGACCTCACAACTGCCAAAGAAATAAGAGGAATATCTTCCCAACTGAAGAGAAACTCTATTCAACATGTAATAACTCAAATTCTTCTTCCCTTATTCATTTTGTGAAGAATGGGCTTTGCAAAGGTTATAATACTTACATTTCAGAATGTGTTAATTGGTAATTCAGGTAAATTTGCTTGATAGCACCAATTAAAATTGAAAAAGAGAATATAGAATGTCATGAGCGTAGAATTTTAGGTATAATACTACCCCTTGTGTAAACTTTTCGGGTAGGTAGAACTCACTGAAATCTTGTGCAAAGAGTACACTGAAGAAATCTTCAGGATTATTAGTAATAAGTGGCTATTCTACCTTCTCCCTGCCTTGGTTTTATCTGTGTGATTTAGCACAGACTAAATCTACATTTTGCTGTTAACAATTCCACAGAAACACTCCTGCCTAACAAATCCTGCCTCATTTTTTTTCCTACTCAAGTGATTAGTCTAATAAAAGACATTACTTGTCCTTACATAACTTGCCTCGCTGATATCCTTAGGCTGTCAATTAAAACATCATTTCTATTTAAAAAAGATCAGCCAGGTAAATTTGCTTAGCATAGGAAATCAGCCCAGATTAGCTTTACTGTTATTTGTAATGACAGATAAGGCAGAGCTTCTCAAAATTAATACTGTCAGGAAATGAGGGGTCATGTCTATCATGACTAATAGTGACTGTTAAGCAAAGACCTTTTAAAAAACATTAATTGCTGAAGATTTTATATAACAACCTGCTTCTGACACACATTTTCATGTATGGAAAACATAAGAGCCACTGAGAATCTATGAAAATTATCCTTTTTACTTTCAAAAGCTGCCTTTTTTAGTAGACATAATGAAAGAGATAAGTAAGGTGGAGTGAATTCTCCTCTAGGGAGGAATAACCATCTGCATCACTATATGCTGGGGGCTCACCAGCTGGAAAACAACTTTGGATAAAAATATGTGGTGGTCCTGTTGGAAAACAAGTCGGACATGAGCTGGCAGTACATCCTTGTGGCAAAAAAAAGCCAGCAGTATCCTGAACTGCACCAGGAAAAGCACTGCCAGCAGGTGGAGAAGGTGAACCTTCCCTCTGCTCAGCTCTGAGGAGACTCAGATGGAGTGTGGAGTCCAGCTCTGGGTGTTCCAGTACAAGACAGACACGGACAGACTGAATTAGTCCATCAAAGGGACACAAAGATGGTTAAGGAACTGGAGTTTCTGTCATTTATGAGAGGCTGAGATGCCGGGGCTGTTCAGCCTGGACACCGTGACACAGTATTTTAGTGTATAAATACCTGACAGGGGCAGAGTAAAAAAGAAAAAAGATTGATACAGAATACTCCATTTAAACATTAAAAATCCTCACTGGAACAGTTTTCACAGGGAGGTTATGGAGTCTCCATCCTCAGAGGTATTCAAAACTCAGCTAGAAACAATCCTGGACAAGCTGCTTTAGCTGATTGTGCTTTAGGGATTGGACTAAAAGATCTCCAGAGGTGCCTTCCAACCTCGATAAGAATTCTATGAATTCTTTCCACTGTGAAGGACAGAGAGATGAACCATTTCCAGCACAACTTTCCCTTCCCAAAGTCAGGTTCTCTGCCTACATTTGGAAGCCCTCTCCTCACTGGCATTTCTAACACTGCTGCTGAATCCTCTGATCTTTAAACATTTCTGGTTAATTTAGTTTTTGATATCTCTTAATTCAGCACACATTTTATAGGTGAAACATCTTTAAATCAAACACTAAGATTGAAAGTAGTGTTGAAGATGCTTCCTACACTTGTTAGATGCAGGAAATAGCCTCCTTCCTCAGCCACAGTTCCACTTGTAATGTATTTATTCTGTTTGTTTTGAAAACATTTTGAAGTAGAAAAAGCAAATTCATCTTGGAAATAACCAGTGACATTTTACCTAATTTAAAACGCAATCCTCAACAAACACTGGACATTTCTGTCCAGAAATTTGGATTGTATGAAGACAAGAGGTGACAACTTTACTGAGGCCTCTTTTCCCACCCCTTCTCTTCTCATTTCAGCGCTAACTATTAATTACAATTTTACAGTGCCTGCATTTTCTTTCTCATGCATGGATGGAACAACTAGAACATTCTGAGAGCCATTAGGCATTACCAAATAGCTACAAATAATGATGTTGTTCCTCAGTATTTAACAGCATTTAACAGCATTTAACATTCATAACATCCAGCTATAAAGTTACAACAGGATAAACTTCCCCACTCTCCAAGATACTTAACCCTGATATAACACCAGGTCTGCCAAGTCTGTATGATTAGCTACCAGTGTCAAATAACACTTGGGAGGCACTTAAAATAATCTCAGTTATCATGGGATCATACATCATGTTTCCACTGCTATATCACAAACCTGCTGCAGCTCTGGGTGCCAAAATACTCAGATATTTGGAAGAACTTCATGTCAAAATTGCACTTATTACCATGGCTGTAATATTAACTTGTCTCATGAGGCACTTGATAGAGTAAATTAAATGTATTGATGGCATAGGATATGTGTCATGTTTCCTGGGACGCGTGCACTGAAATAATGTTCACGTCCTCAACTCTCTCTTATTAGCCAGGGATACAGTACTGACAATAACATTATCAAGAGTCAGTCACTGTGATCACAGAGTCAATGGAAAGAATAGCCATAGTTAAATATTGTATTTTTCATAACCCTGAGCAGTCAGGAAATTGCCAGGAAGCCAAATAGAGTATTATCCTGTAACATATAAAGTGGATGCTCCAAAGATTATGGGTCCATGCTGAGATTAGTGGTTATATACAATGACAAACAGTGCTGAAAAGAATTGAAGACAAATTATTAGGGGACATTCAAGGGCAAACCCCAAATCCTAATGTGTTCTGCCTTGCCTGGGATCATTCAGAGCTGCAGTGTTTACTGTGGTACTGACATGCAGGATCTCATTCCACGAGGTTCTTACCGGCTCTCACAAGAGCTACTACTCCATCATAGTCTACACTGGCCGTGTGCATAAATTCAGCTTCCCCCGGTTGTGCTTAGACCTTTGTTTTCCCAAGGAATACGAAACTTTGTAGGATTAGGAGCTGTGCTTTACCGCAGTGACCCACTGTCTCCCTCTTGTGGCCGGTTCTAGCTAATAATGTAACAGCACCGAACGTAAACTGCTCCAGGTTGCCTAAAAAACATGGAGTAACTGAATTCCGAAGAACGCTGAGGGGAAGGATGGAGAGCAGCTTTCCCGGCGCCGTGTGAACGGTGGATGTGTGACACTCCTCACGGAATGGGGGCAGAGCCGGGCACGTCCCGTGATGTGGCACCATCACAAGGTTCTTGCCTCACGGAGGGATCAGCGTGAGCAACACCTCTCCTATGTGACTGCTTGGAATAGCTGCAGGATTGCCCAGAGCAGCAGCTGAACTGCCTGGTAATGAAACCACCAGCTTTCTATTTATAAAACTAGGAAGAGATGTCTGCTTTCTTTCCTTATCCCGAGCCTAAAGCCTCTGGAATGGGGAGCACCCCTTTCTCTTCACAATATGTTGGCAAAGCACGGTGCCCTGTTGCAGACACTTGCCCCACAAAGGCAAAACCTGAAATTCTGCACGAGGAGGAGATTTAAACCTTCTCATTTGCACATCACATTCCCAGCACCTGAGGAGGTGGCCCAGCACGACAAGGTGCTGTGCCTACCAACCTTGGCATCTCTCTGTGGAATAACTTATTCCTGAGTGAGAAAATGCAAGGAAAATGGAAGGAAAAAGCAAATGAGACGGAGATGTGAAAACAGCATGAGGAGACAAATCAAGCTGACACATTTATGACCAGTGCAGTGTGGAAGTGGAACTTGCCTGCTGTACTTCTCTATTCTTCCCTCAGTGAGGAGTGAACCAAAAGCTTTGTGATGCTGCAGGTGCCTCACTTTGAATTGGAATGTATTCTGTAATTCCTGGAGCATCCTCTTTTTCACATGTGCCCGTGGGTGACAGGCCCAGGGGAAGGTGTCTCCTGCATTTAGGAATCTCAGAGAGCAGTTGGCTGGGAAATGCTCATGAAAGCTTCGATGGGAGAGGGCAGGAGGTGTGACAACTCTCCCTCCACCAGGATGATGTCACATCATTTATATAAACTGCATTACAGGATGGTGGTGATGTTGTTTCTGTGGGAAGAATGGGTAGAAGGGGGTTTGCACCCAGGGAGTACTACTTTTTCTGGTTTACATTGAAAAGTTTTGTGGGAAAATCTACAATGAATCAGTACTTCCAGGAACAAAATTATTACTAAAAGAATGCCAAATATTTTAGAATTAGAGGCAAAACCCACAGAAAATATCTTTACTTGCAGAATTTTCTTTTCACTAAGAACTTCCTACTGTTTTATTTTGTGATCCCTAATTTTCTATTCTCTGATTTCTCTGGTAAACTCCAGAGGTTTTAGCCCTTTCCATATACACTAGAAAACCTTGCCTACCTGCACATGAATCCATAATAGAATGCTATAAATTTTTCAGTTTGAGGTATATTTCATATTGTTTACATAACTCAGAGCCAAGAGCATGTAAAGTTAATTTAGTAAATAAATGAGTGGTTGTCCAAAATTAGGCTGAAATTTTAATAAACCCACATCTAAAATTTGTAAAGCCTATGTGAAAAGTGCTATATAACTCACCTTGGGTTGGGGTTTTTAAATGAAATAAAAATAATTCCAACAAACAAACAAACCAGAAAACAAAGCTTTGTAACACTAGTAGGCCACTAAAACATGAATATTTGAGACAGAGGAAAAATCTTTGTTTCTCTCTCAAAGACTCTGTAAAAGAGTTTCAAGGAGATCTTTTTATTTATTTAACGTTATATAAATATTTACAGTATTTACAATATACAAATATCTCCAATATTTATGTTATTTATATAATATTATAAGAGCACAGTAACTAGTTTTCTAGTATTTATCACCAAATTATATTGGCCTTATTACTAATTTTAGAAACTTTCTTCAATGAGATTTAATCTCAGTATGTTGGGAGCAGGAATTTGTTTAGTTGGACATTTATTGCCCAAATGAGTGGATTAATTAATGAAAACTTTCTGAGTTAATATGACAGTCGGAAAGTAATTTATATAAAACAGTGTTCGCTCTTTTTCAGGCTGTTTCTTCCTAGTTTTTATGTGGATGGACAGTGTTTTACCACCTCACTATTCTTGTGGAATGTGTATCCCATGGTTTTGCTACAGCAGAAGAGTATCCAACCCAAAAAGGAAAATCCTTGGAAAAAAAACATTAGGGAAACAATCCCATACTAAAGTTCCAAACCTCCTCGTCAGCTCGTGGCACATGTTGTTAATTAGCATTGGTGGCTCAGGAGCCACCTCGTCTGAATAAATATAGCACCATCCACCTCCTTGTATCCCTAATTCCAGGTATGACACAGGGCTGTTTGTTATCATAGAACCCAGGAGTATTTTTCCAACAAGGAGGCCACTGACACAGGCCAATTTGTCATTGCCACTCGGGATGAAACACATGCTGGAAGCGATGGGGACATAATTACCAACTCCCTTTTTTTCCACCTGCGTCATTGGGAAGGAATTCCTGTGACACATCACCTGTAATGGAAGGATCACAGTGCTATATAATGTGCATTGGTCTCAAAAAATATAGGAACAGTCTGTGGGATTCAGTAAAAGGGTATTACCAGGATTCTGAAGGATGGGATCCATCAGAGCTCAATAAAATGGTGTATCAGAAGTTGATAAAAAAATTAAATTAAATGAAGAATTGGAGGGTGGATGTTGTAGGATAAGTCATTAGGACTGAATAACAGCTAAAACCTCTACCTTCTGTACATTAAAATAGAGATAGATACACCAAAGCCTATCTCAAATCCAGTGGGAATACTTAGAAGTTACATCTCAAGTACAGTGGAATGGAATATATTGGTTACAATCCCTACAAGTGGTAAGGAGGAAAAGGAGAAAAGCATCAATACAAAAGAAAATGGTGCAAAGCCTCAGGAATCTCTTGGGCAGCCAGAAAACTAAGATATCTCAACCTTCCATATCTTGAAATCTATTTTCAGATTTCAGGAATATTTATGAATAAAAACACGAAACAGAAGAGGGATTAGCATGCTGTGAAACCAACTTAAAAAACCCCTACCATATTAACAACAACAAAAAAGGGAAAAAATGGAAGCTTCCAAAATGATAACAGAGAACTACTGAAAAATAGCTGGTTTTGGATGAATCAAAAGTAGTTGGTTGTCAAAAATAGGCCTAATTTTCATGATTAGTATCATGTAACTGTAAGAACTTATCAAATTATTTTAGACTAAAAGTATTGAAAAAATGAAGGCAGCATATCCAGTGAAAAATATGTATTCCTCTTAAAATTGTTTGGAAGTCCATGTTTTGGATCAAGACCCAACTGTGCTGTTCAACTACTGCCCTTAATCTAAGAAAAATAGGAAATGCACATAAACAAAGCCAGACAGGAATGCTGATAGATCCCTGTAGATCTGCTCCAAAGGGTTTACTGTGTTTATAAGTTTGGTGGTTTGTAAGTTATTATCTGTATTTCATTTTTATGCCTCCATCAGAAGTTTCTTTGCAATGTAAATGGCTTGTAAACCTCTCACAAATATCTTGTAAAGGGCCAGCCAGGGTGCGGGCAACAATTAGTAGCTAGAAAGAAACACATCAATTAACTTGGTAGCGTAATGTCAACCTCCAGGAAAAGAAAAACAAAACACATTAATTATTTGTTGTAGTTTCCAGATAAGTTTCACCTCTTGGTTGTCATTAAACAGCCAAGCTCTGTACTGATACGTCAAAATCTTTTTATCTCTTTTAGCAACATTTATAAGGAAGATGCACATTTTTAAAAACAGAGCTCTACATACACATAAAAAAATCTTTAAAATGTCTAAAATTGAATTCAATGTCTAGCTAAATGCTGTAGTTGTGGAATTATGTTGGGATTTTTTTCTACTATATTAGATACTTCTATAATTTCATTTTACCTATTTGAGGCCATGAATTTTCTGTTAATGGAAAACCTTGGAAAAATGAGGTCAAGTGTACAGAAGACAACTCTGGCTTCAAGAACAGCCACACCTAAATATGTGGAATAAAACCTACTGTTTGTTTTCCAGGTATCTACCTGTGGCCAAAAGACTCAAGGTCTTGTCCAGGGCTTTAATCCAGAAGCAGGTCCCTGGCAATTGTGTAAATCTTAAAGAAAACAATGACCATCTTTGCAACCCATAATGATACATAACTAGGCAGGGTGAAAACCTGCTTTTAGCCAAGGACTGGAACAACAACTCCAATGGTGCCGTTACACAAGAGAGCTGGGGCAAAGGGCATTAGCCAGCTCCTGGCCATATGGCAGGCACTGGGCTGGATCAATTATTCCAGGCTGCAAATGCTATTTTATGTTTATTTAGTATGCTACTAACTGTTATATTTCACTCCAACCATACACCTTGGTTCTTTGTATCTCTCAAGACCCCAGAACTTTTTGTAGTCTTTCTTATTGTCAAAAATAAGATATGTAAGCAGATGGTTTACAGATTTTTTTGCCACTGTTCCATCCTTAGATGCCTCCTATTATGATGTAAAATAGAGTGAGAGTGGCAGTTACTTCAAGGGAAAAAAAAGGCTAAAATATTCACACCAAAATAAAAACAGATTTTCAAAGGTACTGAGAGCCTGCAGCTCCTATCAATTCAAGCAATACTAATTAGTGTGCTGGTGCCCTAGGATTAATTATTCCCTTGGTTCTATTTGCCGCCATCTCAAGGGACAAGTCTTATGTCGATAGCTGTTATTCCTCTTAAATGGGACAACTAAAGAGATGTCATAATTCATCTTCTAGAATAAAGTAGAGTTTTAAAATTGCATTTATTTCACAATTCATTGAAATTACCTAAAAAATATCAGAGTTATGTTCAGCATCTCTTAATTAGTGAAAATGAATCAGTGATGAACTGCCATTAAATATTTTAAAGTGTGTGTGTTTTCAGGACAAAAAAAAAGATGTAAGAGAAACAATATTAAACTACATTTGGATCATAAGCATATCAAACTTAGAAAATATTATCTTAATGGGATCCTGGCAGGCAATCTGAATACTGGGAATTAGCAGCAATTCCCTCCAGGTGATTCCATGGGAACTTGACCCATCAAGTCATCAGGGCAGATTATTATATATGTAAAGTGATCTCTGAAATTGTGGCACCCAAATACCACGTGTCCCTGTTCCAATTGTCACAAGCACTGGAAGAGGCTTTGATGTCTCTGTGCTTGCAGAGCTTCACATCTTTCACAACTGACACAAAAAATATAGATCCAGCCTTTTTTTAGACACCTAAACATCGTTACCCATCTGACTTTAATCCCTCAGATTTGCTTTAGTGACTAGGTCAAGTAGGGAGAATTTTTAGCTATTTGCCTATTGGTTTCAAAAATAATGACATTTTCTCTTTTTGTACCTTGCAAACCTTCTTCTTTGTCTTTCCTTGTTTACTGACATCCATATTTGCTCTCATGACACAAATCCCTCTCATTTGTTGCCATTCCACTGACTGTTTTGTTTGAGGTTTTTCCCATAAACTCCTTGTGATAACATTATAATCTCTTCCAGTCACCACCATGATCCATAAGAAAATTCAGAAATCACCACGGAAAAGAACAATGTGTAATCAGATGACAAATTTTACACTGTTTTAATACCAAAACTAACTGAAATTTGATGTTTGAACCGTGCCTAAATCCATTATAGCTGGTGTTATTCACAACCTAAATGTCAGTCATGCACTCAAAATTACACTAATTAGGGCTTTTCTTTCCTTGCTGGTAAACTAGTGTTGATATTGTAAACTATATATGCCTATATACAAATTTTTCAGAGGCACATATCTAATTTTTCCTGGCAATCAAACAACAGCCTGATTTTCCAGTCCTGCTGGGCAGCCAACATTTTTAATTGCCTTTAATTTTCTGGAAATCCAATTGGTTTGAAAAACCAGTTCATTTAGGATTCTCTTCTTTCTAGAGGATTAGAACACATGAAATGACACCTATTGTATCAAGGTATCTCTTGGATCAAACATCTATATTTATACATGCAAACGCCCTGCATGCCAATTAAGCACTTGACTAATTTAAAGTGCATGTGACTAAATCATACTAATGGTTGACCCATTTAAAAGCTTCAGAGCTTCTGATTCTAACAACTGGACAAAATATTGCTGTGTTCAGCTGGAAATCTTTTGTTATGCAGAATGAAGCTTTTATGGGCAAAACCATGTTTCAAAACAGATGTTTTATTATTTATTAGGTAAATGCTTCAGATAATGCTGCTAATAATACAGAGGACAAATGCAGGAAAACATTCCTAACCTTATGGGTGCTCAAGCTTGAAAGGGAATCAAATAAAAAGAGCTACATTAACAAAAGAAAATTGTATGTGTATGATGTGAATTAATTTTAATAATGTAGTTTTATGGAATAAAAACATAAATATCCAGGATGCCAAACACATGTTTAAGTAACTCACCACTTGACGAGTGCTGTATTTCTTATTCTTTTCTTGTTCTTCTTTCACTTATCTCAAGGACTGTATTGCAGCTGTCTTTCCAGCACTGAATATGAAACACAACTTCTTGATGATGATCATGAGTACTGTTTATGAAAATCAATAAATTATTTCAAACCATTAACATAGATTAATTACATTCTGGTTTTGGTAAAAAATACAGAAAAAATTATTTTGCTCTAGGGCTGGTGTATCTACTGGCATTTAGGAACCACAAAGTTTGAAGACATCTAGTTCAAAATCACTGAAGTCACTCTCATGTTTTCAGTGTTTTCCACTAGATCTGATAACTGAAAATACAAAATTTAAAAATCTACATATAGTCAAGTTACTGAATGATAAACTTACCACCATGATGGCTTAAGCTGTAAATTGCTTTCAGACATACCCCACAGAGTACATAGATGACCAGTTTATTATTACCTCTCTTATTGCATCTCTCCTCCTCACCACAGATTATGTCCAGCATCTCCCACATGTCACCCAGAGGTTGGAAGGCCTTTAAGAGCATGAAATTCATGTGTCTGTAATTGCAAGTTTGACATATAAAATTGTTTTGGGTGTGTATTGTCAGCTTGAAATCAAGACAGACAATATGTTCTGTCTTCTGTATTACAATGGACATTAATCTGTTGTTTCTATTCATACGTCTCTGGGGTTTTTTCCAAAATATAATAGCAACCTTCTTTTTCTGCCTGTATTTGCTGTACTCAACCCTCTGTTGTGTGAGTAAACTGATAAATATTAGTCTAGGTTGCTCTTTCAGAGATTTTTCTGGGCTCTGATATTTACACCAGGTGTGACAGCAAAAGGATGGGTGGAAAAGTCATTTGCAGAGGTTCCTGAGGTGCTGTGAATATCCAAAGGTTGGCTATTGATAAAGGCCAATTACTATTTCAAGTCTTGAGAATAGATTCATTGTATTACTTCGCAACTGGAGTACAGGCAGTGCTGAATTTGTTTCACGACTGAAAACATACTCAGTAATATCAATTATATTTTTATTATGTGAGCCTAAACCAGAGTTTTTATGTTTTTCTTTCTGACCTTATTCCTTGTGGCATAGGTAGAAAACGTATCCAAGCCTCACCTCTAGATACGTAGTTTGGATACTCAGGAAGATACAAGTTTGAACATATTTGGTGGAAGTGTCAAAAATTAGGTTGCCCAATCCTGTGATCACTGTTCTCATCAATAATCAACTTAATTAAGAAATAGGCACTCTCTGCCTTGTGCTTCTCTTTTCTGATCTTTTAGAATAAAATAAAGGTTTGGGTGCCTGGGTAATTTAATTAGCAAAGCAACAGGCACTATGGACCTCCTACTCAACTAATTCCCTTGGGTGTAAACCACTGAATTACATGTAGGTTTTATTTACAACACAATCGTGTATGTGTGTGTGAGTGACACTGACATTGCAGTTTTGTGTTTAAACTCACTTTAAATACAGAAAACAAAACACAAATGAAAAGCACCATGACTTTTAATCTCCCAAAATCTTAATTAAGGGTGAAGTGTGGTTTGGATTATGCCTCAGAAAGTCATGCAGTAACACAGAACCAGTCTTCCCAGGTAAATAAAGATGATTAATTTGGAATTGTTAATGGTTTGTTTACTTAACACATGTATAACAGGAGGCTCACACAGGCAAATAAGATGCCGCAGGAAACAAATATCAAGATAGAAGGGTGGAAAAAAGGAAATAAATGAAGATACCATAGCAAGAAACCAGTGGGATTCAAACTAGTATTCACTGCTTTCTTGACTAAAAAGGTAAAAAATTAGAGCAAGGTGAGAGATAAATGTATTTGCGTCAGGCTTAGCTTTATATGACCTTTCTTATGAAACACAGTCACTTGGTTTTAGTTAAGCTGAAGTGCAAACACTGTTTGCAATACATGCCATTGATGTTGCCACCTGCTCTCTCTTGGTTTTTATTTTGGCTTTTGCATATTTCCTTGGTCAATATTTAATCTCTTCTTGTTTGTTTTTATGGAAACATACACATATGTATATACATGTATATCTTTTTCTCTAGCATATAATAAGAAGGGTTGATGGGAGAGGAAAAAAGTAGTTTTAACAAGTTACTCTTATTTTGAAACAGATTTGTGATCAGCAAGGTTATCTACACACCTTGACCAGCAATGTTAAACTTTAAAGGAAAAGCAAACAATAGCTTTTCATGAAAATATCCACATTTTCCTCATGTTGCTGATTAAGCAAACTGAAATATCAATCACTGATTCAAAGAAAATCATGTGTGTGCAATCCTAGTAGTAAATCTAGAGGGTATAGTCTGATGATGTATATTTTGTATAGAAATATCAGAAACCTAGGTGATCTTCCTTGCTCTTTTTTATGATGTTGGTTATCATGTTGAGGAAAAAAAGATTATGAGACTCAGAGACATGAAAGAAATGTACCAAATAAAGCTGAAGCAGAAAAAAGGGACTTTTCTGTTCTTAATTCTGAGGAAAATTAATGATATTCCCTGTGTAGTACAGACAGAGGTTTAACCCTCTAATTCTCAATAACATATACTAGATAGAGCAATTGTCAGATTGAAATAATGAGCTAGACAACTCTTTGTGTCTGTTAAGAGAAAAGAATGCAAACATAATCTCGCAGATAAGCAGTTTAAGATAGAATATTCATGTTGCTCAAAGGTTTTACCTCAGAATTAGGAAAAACAACCAGCTGTTAACCACTTTTATCAGCTGTGGTACATGAATTAGGCAAAAAGCCAGATCTCCTTCAGTGTTACCAGTGCCTAATGGGAGAACAGTATTTATCTCATGATTCGTAAGCATAACTACATTATTAATTCAAAAGTGGGGGTTTTTTTAAGGGTATACATTCAGACCTCTAAAGAAATACTCTTTACTATTGGGTGCATATGATTATTACCAATGTTAATGTATTACCTGTACCTCATTTAAAGTACAAGAGAGAGCCTTTATATAGCTACACATTTATATAGTTTATATAGTTATATTTGGTCACTTTGATTTTACAGTTTACAAACATCTTTTTCCTGCCGAAACCAACCCTGCCTCTGAAACTCCGTAAGCAAGTGCAGCCTTCACAGAGCCCTGAGCCTGTAATTTCTTAACAACATCTCCAGCCTCAGCGGCTGTAGAAAGCTCCGGCATCTCGAAATTTAAATTAGAGCCGAAAAAAAGTACTTTCACAGCTCCGTATTAGTTAATTGCGCTACAACAAGGGAACGCCGCGGCCCCACCGCTCTCTCGGGGCGAGGCGGCGGGCGGTGCCTCGCAGGGCCTGATTGACGTGCCTGTTGGCCAATCACAGGTCGATCTGGCAGGCTGGCGGCGATTCTATTGGCTGAGGAGGTAGCGGGGGGCGGGCGCAGTGCCGGGGGCAGAAGTAGTGCGCGGGGTGCCTCCCGCTACCCGCTGGTGCTGCGGGTCCCCGCGGGGTGACACTGTGACACGGTGACAGGGCGGTGACAAGGCGACAAAGCGACCTCTCCGGCGCTGTCTCCTCGCTGGGAGCGAGCGCAGCCCCTCCGCGCCTGCTTTCCCGCAGCTCCCGCTTCCCTCCTCGCCGCCCTTCCTGCCTCGGGGGTCGCCCGCGATCGCAAAATGGCCGACGGACGGGACGACGCCGCGGACCAGCTGAAGCAGTGGAAGAGCCACCGGGGCTCGCAGGTACTCGCCGGCACGGCCCGTTCCTCGCATCCCCGGGGGGAGCGGGCGAGCCCTGGAGCCGGAGGGTGCAGAGCCCGGGGCGTTCCGGGGGATGCGGGGCTCGCTGTGCGCGGGTGTCCCCTGGACACCGCCGGCGGGCGAGGCGCCCTCGCCCCCACGGGCTGGGGCCGTGCCCGGGAACAGCAGGCGCATGGAGGGCAGGGGAGCTGCCAGCTGGCCCCGAGTGATAAGGGCGGTCAGCGCTGCCTGGCCCCGGCATAAACCTTAGGCAGTAGTGGGGCTGCTCTGCTCCCAGGCCGGCAGGTCTGGACTTGGGCAGAGATATTGTTGATTTTTCTCGTCTCAAGTCAGATGCTTGCATTTCAGTTTGCTGTCACATTGGTAGAACCCAGTGAAATTGTAACCAGGGAATAACATAAAAGATAAAGTGTGTTCAGCGGTATGTGGGGACTTGCTGACCAGGTTGAAGTGAATTTTTTAGGAAAAAGTTCTTCCCTGAGAGGGTAGTGAGTCACTGGCACAGGTTGCCCAGAGAAACTGTGGCTGCCCCGTCCCTAGAAGTGTCCAAGGTTGGATGGCTCTTGACCAGCAACCTGGGCTAGTGGAAGGTGTCACTGCCCATGACAGGGGGTTGGAGGTAAAGGGTCCTTTCCAACCCAAACCATTCTGGGATTCTGTGATTCTGTGAAGTGAATTGACTGAAATCATAAAAGCATGTAACCAACAGCATAGCACTCAGCCTTCTGAAGATATAGAATATTTCCAAAATATTTGGGTAAATGTATAAATGCTGCAAGACTTGATTTCCCTCATTCTTCATCAAATCACTGTGACAGTTTCTGTGTATTTTCTGACAGAAATGTGTATATTCCATTAAATATTCTTCCTGCTGGTTTTACTAAGCAGAAATCTTACAAGATGGAAGTGGATGCCTCAGTTCCTGCTGGCTATATCTATTAAGTCATCGTAATATTATTTTATTCTTCTCACTTCTAAAAGGTGCTGTGTGAGAACTACCTGCTGAATTGTGACTTCATCAAGCCCCAGTGTGTGTCATAATAGCTCCTTTTTATCCATGAGTAATACTTTTTGTAAGGATGTCGGCTTTTCTGTAACATAGCAGCATTTGAAAACAGGCCAAGGTTAATATGAAGGTTTGGGAGGCAACCCAAAGTCTGTGTTGCATAAGGAGTCATGAGACTTTAAGATAGAAAGTAGGGAGGACTTATTAGAATTTTAAAGTGAGTTGTATAAGGTACAAAGTATCAGTAATGCCTGGAAGTGTGTACTTTGATGTGTGGTGTTTACAACAGCAGCGACTAAAATTCTTCTGGCTTTGTTTCCCTTCTTTCTGTCATAGCAGGTTGGTGCTGTAATGAAATACAAATGCAGATTCACGAGTTCTTGTCGTTTAAGGTTTGGACTGTATGCAGCTCCCAACCATATGAAAATACAGGCATCAAACAAGCTCAAGCCCAAAAGTAGTGTGAGAATTCTTACAGCTACTGTGTGGTTCTTTTCCTCTCCCTTCACACTGATAGAACTTATTTTGTGTGCTCCACAGGTTATCCTGAAACCGAAGTGCATATATCCTACCATTAAAAAAGTAAATATTTTTAAATTCTAATGAGAATGGTAGAAAGGACCTTTCAGAAAGTCTACCTGCATGAGCAAAAGAGACTGTACAGCCACAAAGCTGTTAATTTTTTTATAGTCTTAGTTTCAACAAGCTGTGGTTTTAGCAACTACTTCTAGTAGTCCTAAATGTGATCATTAGAGATGAAGTGGGTTTTAGACCTGTTGAGCTGGGAAGGGCTGCGTTACCTCTACAAACCTTTGCTCTTTGTGGCATGGCTTACAACTAATATTCAAAGGTTTTTTCTACCCTTAAGATAATCTCACAGATATTTTAAAGGCGTAGGTGAATCAAAAAGTCTCTTTAAGACTAGGGATACACTTCCTCCTCCATTCTGTCTTTTACCAAGCTGTTGCAAGGTCTTTGCCGAGGAAAAGGTCATAGATGTAGTATATGCATTATAGTTCTGCCTCTGTATGTTTAAACCTACTGGGCTGCTTAGAATTGGTGAAGAATTCTGAGGTAGCCAGAGCTCTAATTCCACATAATTTTTCTATGTTTCTCTGTGGACTGAGTGAAACTTGGTTGATGCTTCAAGATGACATAAGTTTCGGTGGCTTTAAAATGTCACTGTTTGGACTGGAGGAGTCTTATGTCTCATGTTGAAATAGAGTTCCCAGAATCCAGTCCCCAAATTTGCTTTTCTTGGAATATAGTAGTCAGAATTCATCGAAGGTGCTGCAGGTGTACAGAGGGTTTTTATGTCACTGGCTGCCTTAGAGTGAGGATGAGGTGGAATTCTCTGTGCACACAGAACACGTGGGAAGGAAGGAAATGTCTAATGAATAATAACACAAGGAGGTTGGAGAGGAAAATTCACAGTTGGGATGCCACTGATAGGAACTGTTCACTCCTACAACCTCTCCTGTCTTAAATGAGTATGTCAGAGTCATTGATAGAAAAAAAAAATCAATGAATCCATGATAAGAAAAACTAATATATTGGGTTTTATCTGTGAGAGGCTTGAAAGCTTTTAATTAGCAAAACTAATGAATTCCTGGAATATGGTGGTGTCCTTCCAACTTTAATATGTGAAGTTAAATTCTGATTCAGATAATTCAACTAGAAATTGTAGTTACCATTACAAATGAAGATGATAGCTAAAACATAATAAGGCTTACACATTTAAGGGGGCTAAATTGTCTCCTATAGGACATAATTTTGAGAAGTTGAGCTCTTGGAGGTGGAAGAACTTCTTGTACAGTCTAAATAGGTGATTTCTCAAATTGAGCAGTGAAATTGCTGAATTTTAAGTGAACCAGAAAAAACAAAATACAAGGTAGGAGGTGTGTGATAAATAACACTGAGAACAGTTTCTACTCTTGCATATTTCCATTGACAAACCGTAGATAATGTTTTAAGCAGATGTTGCTTTGACTTACAGTACTTTAAATACAGGAAAGTTCCCATTTCAGCTTTAGGTTTCTGAGCATCATGTGCCTGTTTGTTATATATTGTCTTTTTAAATGTTTGTGCACATTTCAGTGTAGGTGAGAATTCCAGGCATCCTGAAGGAATTGAACTTATGCTTATGTCTTTATGCTAATGAAGTGGTGAATGAAGAATAAAGAACTTGGATATTTTGGAAATGCAAGCCAACTGAAGGAGTGTGTGTTGCATATTAGCAAGAACACAGTGGAAATGCAGTTATCCTGTCAAATGTCTTTTATGTGGTTATTCAGGTACCTGAGCTAAACGGTGTCTGTAACTCCCTGTATTCTCTGCCTCATCCGGAGCTCTGGGCGTGGATGTGAATAATTGTTCTTTCCCTGCCTTTGTGGGTTACCTCTTGGGGAGAAAAGAAGTCTTCCATCAGAATTTTGTCTGTTTACCGTAATTAAACCCCTTAAAGCAGAACTTCCCTTGTCAGTGTGAAAATTGGAACCCCCTAAGTAGCTGATAGAAAAGTAAAGGCTTTTCTCCTTAAGAGTTGCTTTTTCCTTCTCTTCACCATCCCTTTTCATCTGTAGAACTTAAAAAGAAGGAGAACTAGTTATGAGGGGCTGAGTGAGTTTATGCTGGTGTGTCCTGTGGTCCAGGGAGGGTGGCGTGGATAGAGAGCCCATATGGATTCATGGCAGTTTAGTGCAACGTGTGACTGGGTTTAGTGTTAATCTGTGACTCGGGTATTTGAGCTCACGCCGATGCAAACTTTATTTTCTTTTCTTTGTACTAACTTCTCTTCTGTTCTTCTAAGTCCTTTATATGCACTGCCCTGGCTCCTGACAACAAATGTACTCCAGGAAAAACTGGCACCTGTGACCATCAGGTCTCTGGAGCTGATGGACCTTTCTTGCTATGTTTTCTGCAGTACCCAGTAATACAGGAGTATTGCCTTAGAGGATTGATTGTATGACCCCATATGTGATGCAGAGAAACTCCTTTCCACTGGGATTTTTTATGAGAAAATAGGAGTACACTCCATTGTGGCGCTACAGAGTTCCAGCAGGTGTTTCTTGAAGTTTCTTGGAGATTTTTTCAGTTACAGGGTCATTCCTACTGTACAAGATGCTGCTGCTCTAAGTAGCCTATAAAACTTAAACTCTTAAGTTAAGGTGTGAAAGGGAGGGGAAAAGGATGAGTGTGGGTTATCTTGGGCAGTTTCTTTATAGACAATAACAATGTTAGAAAAAAAAGAAAAGCTATGATTGCTGTCATTTTGACAGGACATTTGCTGGCAGTAGGGCTTGTGTTGATCTTGGTCCTTCCATGGTTCAAGAGTCAGAATGATGATTCCTCAGGTGTTCCTGTTATTTTCCATAGCTCTTCCAGACCAATAGTAATCACAGATACCCCCTTTTATTCCTTATGCTGTGTGACTGTAGCTCTTTCCTTATGCCTCTGTCCCTGTACTGACATTACCTCCTCCTTCCTCTTCTTTCTCCCTTATTACTTTCCCGCAGCTTTTTTAGCTTTCTCTTCCCATCCCAAATTTTTCTTGAAGCAAGATTGATAGTCTCAACAAGTAATATTTCTGAACCATGGAAAACATTCTGGGATTATACATGACTTGGACTCTTAAATAGCCTCAGACACGGCACTGGGATGTAGTTGACACATGTATTTTCTGTAACTACTTCCAGAAACTTAAGTAATTTTGTCACATATTTATTTGTGTGACATGTAATGGTTGAACAGTCTGCACATTGTGTGATTTGGGTGTGATATTGACTGTCCCCTGCTTTCAGAAACCAGATGTCTTGACCACTGGTGCTGGGAACCCCATAGCGGATAAGCTGAATATTCTGACAGTGGGGCCACGTGGACCTCTTCTTGTCCAAGATGTTGTTTTCACTGATGAGATGGCTCATTTTGACAGAGAGAGGATTCCTGAAAGAGTTGTGCATGCAAAAGGGGCAGGTATGTTTAAACCTACGTATTTTCTTTGTGTAGAATTAGAGTTAAAAGCTTTGCAGGTAACACGTAGATTGTGACAATAAATTGCATTATGTTATCTATAATTTAGTGTTATCAGTTATAATAAATCTATATGAACAACAGTGCTAGGACCTGGTTTAAAAAAATCTCAGTGCCAAAACTTGAAGCACTGAAAAATTGTTTAAAAAAAAAAGTAGAAAAAATGTAGTTATTTGATTTTTACTGCATTTTCTGCAATCTCTGCTTCTTCTGCTTGTTCTTCCATAGTATCCCATTCCTCTGGGAGGGGAAACCTATCATCTCTATTTTAATTTGTTTTCATGTTATTTAATAGAGAATTTTGCCTTTGTCTTCCAATGTATCTGTCTGCCAAAGCAAGCTGATGATATAATATTTAGTTTAAAACCCTAAATAATTTTAAAATTTATTATTAATCTAAGAAGGGTAGAACTGTCACCTCTGATTTTTGTTATGTGTTGCCCTAGAAGGAGCAGCATGTGAATTTATAGCATGAATGTACATGGGAAAAGTTGCTCTGTGGGAGTGGAAAAAGTTTTGTTGGTTTATCCAGCTTGGAGGTGGACCAAAAATTCTGCAACACATAGCAGGATTAAAGAAATAATAAAGATAAATACACAGCTCGTGGCAGAAGAGCATCTTCTGTACTGCTACTGGGAGCTGTTAACAATCAGTTAAGGAGCAGAGAGGGAGCACTGTGCAAATAGAGTGTTAAACAAGTTTAATTTTGTGAAAATAAATGGAGTGTTTAGTGCATGGAAATGAACTGTGTTTAAACTGCTGTATGTTTGCTTTTGGCTTGAAGTTGTATGTTGGACCACAGTAGAATAACAGATGAGTGGAACGAAGGTACCTAGAGCTGATCTTTTGGAATTCCTGTTCTTCAGGAGCCTTTGGCTATTTTGAAGTCACTCATGATATCACCCAGTATTGCAAGGCAAAAGTGTTTGAGCACGTTGGGAAAAGAACTCCCCTTGCTATTCGATTCTCCACTGTTGGTAAGACTTTAAAATTACTGTATACCCTCTCCCATGTGTGCCTTGGTTCCCCGGAGAGCAGTGTGGAGCACTTAAGGTGGTTTCAAATGCTTTTTGCCAACCCAGTCCTCCTTTGAATTTAAATTAATTTAAATTAATTAATTAAATGAATCATGTGTAAGACCTACAGCACTTTCTGCCTCTTTCTGTCAGAGCTCTCAGGAGACAATTTTCTAACTGAAATGTGAGAGGGAGGGTGACCTACACTGTGTTTTTTCTAACAGAAAATCTGCTTTGTTTCTGGTTGGATCATAATCAACACTTGCACAGTGCAGCTTAACACTTGGAAGTTAAATACATGTAATCTCTTATGCCCTGGGAATGTTTTGGGGATGAACGATGTAACCTAAATACTGGGCAAAGGAAAAGAAACAGTCTTCCAGAAATAAACTCTGATTTTTTTAAAGAGTTGGATACGTAAACTAGCAAAATCTTAAATGCTATAAGTTAAAACATGCATTTTGATCAATATCTTGTCTGATAGAAAAAAATTATAATTCATAATGTGTATGTTACTACTTGATCTATATTTAAAAGAAATCCTAATGAGGATTTGGTTCTAGAAGTATTGGAGAGAAAAAAGTAGTCCAAGAAGGCTGTGTCAGCAAAAATTAAGGGGTCCTGATAGAGAGTAAAGACATGGAGCTGAGTTTGAACACGTTCTGTAGAACACAGTTTTTATAATGAGAGGATGAGTGTCCTGCTTATCAGGATGTTCTGAACACTTCTGGAACAGTTGTGCTCAGCTGTTGTGCTCGGCACTTCTGCCCTGGTAGAATTTACCCATTGAAAATTCTGTCCTGGATGAAGCAGGAGGAATTTAAAGGATTACAATCCTTCCATAATATTTTATTAGGCACGCTGGTTAGATTGCTACCTTCTACATGAGAGCTTTAACACTGGGATTTGATGCACAGAAACAAATGTGCCTTTAGATGATTCAGCCTTATAATCTGATGATGTCTCTGTTAGTGATAATGCAGATTCCACTCTTAATTGGTTCATGTGGATATACTTGTTTTTCTTTCTTTTAACTTTAATGTTCGGGTGGGTTTCTGTTCACACTTTGAAGTACTGTTAAAAATATGCCTAAAATTCCTTGGTATAGAAAAGACTTCAATGCCCTTTTAGGATATTATGGCCTAATTTCAAGTTATATGGGGTTTTGCTTACAATTTGTATACATTTCCTCTCCTAAGACTTCTGTATGTCCATGTGTTTCTTCAAGCTGGAGAAGCTGGGTCAGCTGATACAGTTCGTGACCCTCGAGGCTTTGCAATGAAATTCTACACAGAAGATGGGAATTGGGATCTTGTGGGAAATAATACTCCCATCTTCTTTATTCGGGATGCAATCCTGGTAAGCACCAGGGACGAGGTACTTTGGGAAAGACTCCAAAAGTTCATTCACATCTTATTCTTGCCTCACTGAGAAGTAAAACCTGTTAAACTTTGTTACATGCTCTGAACATTTTTGACTTGAAAAGATGTTACTAAAAAAAAAGTGAATTTGAGAACTAATGGTTGATTACTTATGTGATTTCATACTTTCACTCTAAATTTTCACTTTAAAAGCTTCTTGCAAATTCTTTGTATTAAATCTGATTTTTTTGGTCTTTTAGTAAGCTTAGTAGCTCTTTGTAAGATGGTTTCTAGTGTCTTTGCATTCGTTTATAAGTCAGATACTCAGTAAAGTTACACAGATTTGAAAAGATTTACCTCTCACCTTATCCATCACAGAATGAAAACAGTCTTTATCTCATAACAACTTGTTTATCCTAATTGTAAATGCTTGACTTTACCCTAATTTTACTGGTCTGTGAATGAATTGGTTGCAGGAGGGACGTGACAGTAGAAGATTTTTCAGGTATCTTACAGCTTTGTTATCTTTACAGTTTTCCATATGCTGTTCTTTCATTGTGACACATTGAAAAATTGTTTGTCTTGTTCTTGATCTCATATGATTTCTTTTTTTTTTTCCCTCCCCCACTTCTGGACAAATTAGTTTCCATCCTTTATCCATAGCCAAAAGAGGAACCCTCAGACTCATTTGAAGGATCCAGACATGGTGTGGGACTTCTGGAGTCTTCGCCCTGAGTCTTTGCATCAAGTGAGCTTCTCCTTTGACTTTATTTAGTAAAATCATGCTATGAAGCATGTTTTTAACTATCTCTTCTCCATGTTTGATCTAGAAGTCTGTGTAGTCTTAGTTATAGTTGTAATTTAAATTATCCATACTTACCTGTTCCGTGCTTATGGGGAAGATCAGAACATTACCACGAGGTTTACGTCTACTTCTTGTGGGCATAAAACTTCACATAGGTTTAATTCCCAGTTTTCCTTTGTGCAAAACCAAAGCAGTTTTTTCATTAACACTCCTAAACTGGAAATTCCTCAAGGAATTCCTAACATTAACATAGCTTCCAGTGATACAGATTAATGCAATAAACAAACTTAGCCTTGAATGATCACTTTATCTTTGATCTGATGAGTCCTTTAATATTGTTTCATCCTTCGCTTTAGGTGTCTTTCCTGTTCAGTGATCGTGGAATTCCCGATGGTTATCGCCACATGAATGGATATGGATCACATACTTTTAAACTGGTTAATGCTGAGGGAAGAGCAGTTTATTGCAAATTCCATGCCAAGGTATTGATCTTTTCTTTTTTTTTCCATTTATGTATTAGAGCTATACACCATGTTGGATTAAAACCATAAAAGTGTTCAGTGACTTTTCAAGTTTAAATCAGAGACAACTTTTTAGTGCTTGGACTCAAAAGGTGTGTGGTGTCCTTGTTTAATATCAGTAGCATACCTTTAATCAATATGGTGGGTAATTGTTCTTGCTAACACAGCAGTCATTTACTAGACTATAAAGAACTCTTCTTTGGGGAACTGTTTCTTGTTATTGGAGCACTATCAATGAACTGATTTTTGTTTGAAAGGCAGCTGTTGAATGTACTGTAAATCTGAACTCAAATTGTTGCAAGCTGGAACACGGACAGTCTCACTCTTGGATTACAAATCTTGTTAGAATTCATTCTGATTAATGATTTCTGTAATACTTCGTAACTGGTGCTGTTGCTTTTATTGCTTTTAGACTGACCAGGGCATCAAAAACCTCTCTGTAGAAGAAGCAGGAAGACTGGCTTCTACTGATCCTGACTATGCCATACGTGATCTTTACAACGCCATTGCCAAGGGGGACTATCCCTCATGGTCTTTCTACATTCAAGTTATGACCTTTGAAGAAGCAGAGAGGTTTCCATTTAATCCTTTTGATCTAACTAAGGTATCTCTGATCCTGTTGTGAATATTCCATTTCAGCTGGTTTAAGAAAGGTCAGGAGATAACATAGCAAGTGCCAGAACCAAGCTTATCTGTAAAAAAAGTGTAACTGTTTCTGTGGAGTAGCTCTGTTCTCTTGCTAGTTCCTATCAATAAAGTAGGTCTGGCCTTTTTATTCTTCCCTTCTGGTTTTTAAGTGTACTCTTCATTATATAGCCATGATGAGTCAAATTCTGGAGATGAAATTGCAGTGATATTGTATCTGATGTTACTCTTCCTCAGTGAAGTAGGGATAGGGCTTGATTCCAGAACTGGATGTCACTTCAGAATTGTGATCTCAGATCAGAGGGTCACACCCTGAGCTCTGTTGGTCTAATTTTGTCAGACTTCCAATAGCTATTCCTAGGAATGGCCTGTTGGAAAATCCTCACAAAAACTTGTACTACTCTTTTTTTTCCAATATTGCTCTCCCCAAATGGCTGAAGACTTTTTGAACTTGAAAATAATGGCTCAAGTGACAAAGATAAGGCCAGTTAAGCTAGTTAAGCATTTTGAAGTAGCTGAAAACAATTGTGCCACCAGTTCCACCTACGAGGTGCATTCCTAGGCAGTTTTTCAAGCCCCTGCAGGTATTTGATTTAAGTACACAAGAGCTGAGATTATCCTGGGATGATGAAATAAGTTGCATTAATACTCTGTATTAGTTGCAAAAGACTTCTTAAAATAAGACATTTCTCAATGTTTGTTAGCAAAAAAGAAATGCAGTAATGAATTTTCTCAATCAAGGCTTAAATCAGGCAAACGCTGCCTGGCAATTAAGCTGGATAATACTATAATAATGTTGGTTTTAATGTATGTGTGTTATGTCTTATAGGTTTGGCCACATGGTGACTACCCTCTCCAACCTGTGGGGAAGCTGGTCTTGAACAGGAATCCTGTAAACTACTTTGCAGAGGTGGAACAGATGGCATATGATCCAAGCAACATGCCACCTGGGATTGAACCTAGCCCTGATAAAATGCTGCAGGTAAACTGCAATATGTATGAAATTTGACCTGGTGAGCACTGTTTGCTTTGCTGTTTATGAAAACATTCCTATCCCTGTTCATGTAGCAGCAGTAAACCTGATGGATCAAAAGCAAATTATTTTTTTATTTATTTTTTCTGTGGTGGTGGTTTATTGATCACCGTTTGATGTGCTCATGCAGAATTGAAATATAAAGAGAACAGGACAGAACTAAAGGAAGAGAAAATCTGGACTTTAGAGGGCATCTGCAACAATTACCAAAGTTGTCAGTTCTGGGATGGATGAAGCCATGGCAGCAATGCACATTTATTCATGTTTTTACAGCGTTTCTCAGAATTCTAAATTCTTACGAATAAGAGGTGAACTTTGGTGCTCTAAAATACAGATATAACTAATTCCTGATACAAACCACAAGACTATTCTTTAGCAGTAGTATTGGATTTCTTACAGCTCACAACATTTGATAAGGCTTGTTGCAGAGTCATGGATATTTGCATGTTATGGTTTTTCAGATTAAATCCAAATTGTTATTTCAAATTATATCTGTGGAAACAAGAAGGTATTTTGACAGTTTTAGCTGGATAAACCCTTGAACTATCATGCAATTCTTTTTTTGTCTCTCTTCACTCCTTCAAACTTCAGAGTCAGAGTTAGTCTGTTGTCTTGGCATCTGTATGTCACCAGAACTGCTGAAGGTTCAGTTCAGTAAATAATGCATTTAAAAATAAGTGAAATAATGTTCAGTGCTTTGAATTGACATGTACCACTGCAGTGATCTCTTTTCTGTTTATGATATTTTAGGGACGTCTGTTTGCGTACCCTGACACTCACAGACACCGCCTGGGCCCAAATTATCTCCAAATCCCTGTGAACTGCCCCTTCAGAGCCCGTGTGGCCAATTACCAGAGGGATGGACCAATGACTGTTACTGACAACCAAGGTAGGCATGCAAGTACCTTTCAGTGTAATGACCATAAGCGTAATGACACTTATACATGGACTACAGAATTCTTTTCTGTTCACTTCCCGAGCTTCAGAATTCCCAGCCTTCACCACTCCCATTTGTGTATCCACTCTATCTCTTCTCAGTCTTGTACAAGTTTTGAGAATGAAAACTTCCTGTAAAACAGAAGTTCGATTGGGTAGATTACAGAATATATTATCTACATATATTTTTTTAAGAGTCTAAAGAAGCTCATGGATGTTTCTGACACAACTTCAGGCTTGTTTCCAGTAGTTGGTATGCTTAAATATAAGTGGTTTTCAAATCAATGTATGTAACTTCTGCTTTATAAAAAAAGACTAAATTATTCATTTTGTAAGCAAAGGGGGGGGCAGGGGGAAGGAAGCTTTTAGTACCTGAAAATTAGAATGTTTGTCATCTTTACATACTTGTTATGATGGGTGTATATCTCTGCTTTTAATCCAGGAAAGGAGACTTCAGATGTTTGGATACGGGATGGGGAGTTTGTTTAAAAGTATAACAACCAAGTGAAGCTTAAGATGTCTTTAAAAACTTAACAAATATGCCTTTAAGAGAAAGGAGGATTGCAGAACACCTGCAGTAGAATTCATTCAGTATTGTTTGTCCCTAGTTATGTTCCTTTAAAGACTTCTAGAAACATGCCTCTTAAAGGGGTTTAATTGAAAAAGTTCTAAATTAATTATTTGAAATGAAGAAACATGTCAGAGAAATAATTTTACAGAAGTTAATTACTACTTCTTTGTTTCTACTTCTAGGCAAAATCTAATCTAAAAATAATAGAGGTGGGCTAAATGTCTTTGAGAAATCTGTATTTGAATCTGTTAAATTTAAAAACACTTTCTTATGCTCAGTCCACTTCATTGAACTGCTTTGCTTTTCTGATTTCCAAGAGATTGCGACAGGCAAGAGTGAAAATGAAATGTAACTTTCCCTCTATTGAGCAGCTCATGGCCTGTCAGTGTTTGCCCAATAGTGACGGTTTTACACCTGAGAGTAAACAAGGATATACTTAAGCTGTGGCTCATGCCAAAATATGTATTCCCTTGGGCTAGGGATTCTGACACCTGCTGAGGGAGGAGAAGGAAATATTTGAAAAACAAGAACTTGAGAACAGCTGCTCTTGGCCAGGAACAGATAATAAGTTCATTTTTATGCAGTTCTGTAAGTTTGTGTTTAAAATACACCCCCTGTATAGGGAAACTTATGTTCTTCTAAGCAAAGAACATTGTCTTCTGGCTTAATCTGAGAGTGCTGGCATCTGATTGTTTTGGCTTTTGGGGGGTTGTTTTTATTTGTTTTCAGGTGGTGCCCCAAATTATTACCCCAATAGCTTTACTGGTCCAGAAGATCAGCCCCAGCTTAAGGAGAGCCGAACGTTCGTTTCAGGGGACGTGCAGCGCTACAACAGTGCCAATGAGGACAATGTGACTCAGGTGTGGGGCATGGAAGGACAGGATGGGTTTACAGGGTGACTTTAGAGAATATTAATAGTGTCATGCAGACGTAGCTCCTTTCTGAAGCATCTGGGCTGAGCTGAAGGTCTCCAAACAGCACAGTTTCATGAATAATTTTTGCTGGCAGGATAATTAGTGAATTGTCCCAGACCTTTGCCATCCATATTTTGGGCATCAGTATATAAAAGGCTGTGACGTGACTTCTTGCCAGTAGTATCTGCAGATATACAAACTAGAGTGTGTCATGCTGTGATCCTCAATTTCTGAATTAGATCGTAACAACAATATTTATTTTCATTAATTCCATAAGCAACAGTTAGTTCAAGTTAGAACCAGAAGGAATTGGTAGCAGGTTTGCCAAAGGAAAACCCTCACAGGTTGGTTGCCTTTTGAGTTTTAAGTATTTTGAGTGTTTTGAGTATTTTCTAACTGCTTACTTTTGGGAATTTCCAAATAACCCTTTTTATTTTTTTTCCAATGGCAAGGTACGGGAATTCTACCTCAAAGTGCTGAATGAGGCAGAACGCCAAAGGCTCTGTAAAAACATTGCTGAGCACCTGAAGGATGCACAACTCTTCATCCAGAAACGAGCTGTAAGTGACCTCTTTGGTTTTTAGCCTTGGCTCTTTATTCCAGGTTTTCTCCCAGTGCAGTAATTTTGTCAAAATGGCAACATGCTTATGGAAAAGAAGATCAGGAATTCTCTGAGAAGGCTGGATTTCTTCTTACACAGGAATTCTCAATACAGATGTGCCTATTTACATAATATAAATAACATACAACGTGTTAAAATAACCTTTTCCTGGTGGGAAGAATAGGGTAGATATTGAACATTTAGGATGTATTTAGCTTGGTGCTTAAAAAGTCAGATGACTGCCAGTGTAATGTTTAGCTCTAAACAAGGAAAAGGCAGTGAGGACCAGGAAGGGATTGGATCTTTATCCTTCCCAGTGCAATTTGGTTTAAATTGAGAATGAGCTCTAGGTGAGACAGTAGAAATAGTGTTTCAAGTGTTCATATCTTATTTCTGGCTGGTCAGAATTAAACTTAGAGAAAAGAGTTTTCATCCTGCTTTTCGTCCTTATGATACAAGTACTGCTTGTAAACTACAGAGCAGAAACATGCTAAAGAATATGTTTGAAATGGAGGAAAAAATTCCTGTTGCCTTTTCTGTTCTGTCTTCCTGTTTAGGTGAAAAACTTCACTGACGTTCATCCTAACTATGGTGCCTCTATCCAGGCTTTGCTGGACAAGTACAATGCTGAGAGTGGGAAAAAGGTATGGTCATGATTTTTGTAGCTGATTTTTGATTGGCTGTGAATTCTTTTGGCTTCTCTTGTAAATCCAGTGAAGTGAGAAATTGGTCCTGATTCCCATTTGATTTGAAGGCCAGAAGTCAGTGCATGTAGAATTACAAAATAAGGAAACATCACTCTAATAACACTCAATTAAATGTTGATTAACCAATGATGTGCAATTACTTTGTGTCAGCTGGGGTTTGTAAGGCTTCTGGAACATAACTGTATGTGATCTGTGATGTGTTCAGGTTAATTACCCCCTCTTTGTAATGGTAATGAAGCATTTCCACAAGCCTTTCCTGGGCTCAGTGCTTGCTCCAAGGAGCCACAGCATTGACTCAAGTACTCATTTTTTCTCTGAAGTTCTCTAATTTTAATGGAAGTGTTGTGTTATTTTTAGGATGTGATTAGGACATACACACAGTCCACATCTCGTATGTCTGTCAAGGAAAGATCCAACTTGTAAAACATCCTGCAGAGATTTGCTTTATGAATTTTGCATCCCTACAACTGCACAGGAACCAGTTAAACACGTTCATGAATGTAGCAGATCTTGGCCCAAACACAGGAGTGTTCTAAGTTGTGATTTACTGAGCTTCCAAGTGCTTTTATCTGTATTGGAAACCAAGTAACGTGATCTAATGATACCTTCAATAGTGCCTTTCAACACGAGTGCTTTACTGCTTGATATGGTGTTTTTAAAGGCAATTCGTGGTTAGAAGTTCTCTTCTAATCAAAATACTGTCTAATTTTGTTGTGTCAAACTTTCCTGGTTAAATCACACAGTAGGATTTCTATAACAACGCTGTGATTGTCCTCATGGATAAACTTGTTAAAAAACTGATGTTGCTCAGTTATTTCTTATAAAATAGTTATCTGTATGTATTTGTAAATGCATCCTTTAGATTTCAGTTTTGGCCTTCCAGAGGTAAAATGTTATGCAGTAGTTTGAGTAAAGCATTGGTATGTTTCATTCCTTATGGTAGAAATGAAGTTAACTACAAAATTTAATCTGAATATAGGTAAATTTTATCCCAATATGTGTTTTAAATAATCTTTGCTTGCTAATGCTTGGTTGGGATATAACTGACAGAGGGGACATAGGAAAGGATATTTTCTTATTCCATACACTGTCCAAGAAATTTGATTCCATCTTAAAGTCTTTTCAGGCGCAGGGAGGTAAATTGTTCTTTCTAATCTGTAAGAAATTAAATAGAAAAATATAAATATGCCACCTGTTTGACAGATTAACCTCCAAATGCACAAATATTTTTAACTTGGCTGAATTCAAGCTCAGGGCCTTTCAAAATTATTCCAAATGGTTCCTGAAGTTCTGTTGTTTTACTGCAATAATCTGATATTGCTATTTCTGAATCAAGCCAGAGCTAGTTTTCAGAATAAGACTTTGAAGTGGAGTGTTCTTATGAATGTAGGTATCTAGAAAATGTGTATAAAACCTGATTTTAGGCATGTTTAATGTTACCTAATATAATCAGTGTCCAAGCTAAATACAGAGCATTTCAGAGCCCAGCTACTAACTCTTAACTCAGGCAAATGTGATAAAAACATCAAATCATGGCAGTTTGGAGGTGATTTTTCAATATTCAGTGCACTTTTGGGTCTGTCTTGAGTTGTATTTTGAATAGCATTATTTCCTGATTTGACATTTAAGTGGGAATTCCCAGAAGTGATGGCAGATAGATAAAGAAAAGTACATACTAAGTGCTGTCCCATTAAATTAGAAAACTATGAATTAAAATTAAGTAGAAAGCTACTTGTTCTGCAACTCAGTGATCTACTAACACATAGTGTTAAATTATCTGAGATAGAGGTGCAGTAAAATAATATGACCTGATAACCTGTTATATTCTGGAATTCCATTGGATTTTTACCTGATCGGGCGGGTGGGAGCTGTGAAAGAGCTACGTGATTAGATGGGAATATTTCTTGCTGGAACACTGAATCCTAATGGGTTTTGGAAAAGAGTAAACAAAACCTAATCTTCTTAATTTTGATTGTGTCTGCTAAGTGAATTATATTGTTGTCTTCTTTTGCTTCTGAAATAAACTGAATTTAAAAATCTCTTGGCTGCATGTGTTCTGTGAAAATGTCTTCAAATAGTGTGTTTTAATCTAGGAAGTTGTCATGGTTTGAGATAGCCCCAAAATCCAATTCCCTAGGTCCATTCCCCCTCCCACATCTCAACCCAATGTGAGATGGGTTTTTCCAGACAAAACACAACCAGACTCAAAGTGGGGGAAAGGGAATATATTACAATGACTGTACAAATAAATACTACAATACATTATATACAACCTTAGCTATCTCTACTATGACATAAGTATTTACAATGGATCAGATCTCTTCTCTCCTCCAAATAAAAGTCCAGGAGGAAAGAAGAGACAGATCCCTTCTTCAGAGCAGCAATATCTCTAAGGCAGCAGGCTCTCTCTCTCTTCTGTTTCTTGCAGCAGCTGATAGCTGGATCTCTGCCAGTACACACGAGGGGGTATCCCCCTCGGCCACTGGTCTCTCCAAACGAGGGGTCTTCCGTGGGCTGCGTTTCCCAGGACAAGGGCGCTATCACCACATCATATCACGAAGCACAGGGGGTCTTCGTGACAGTCCTTATCTTCAGGGGACTCAGCCCCTTGCAGAGCTCCTGTGCCCTGCCTCAAAGATGGCTGCGAGCTTCTTTGTAGCTTGCAGCAAGGGAGGGCCTCAAGGTCAACCTCCACACACCGTCCTGGCTGAGCTCTCAGGACGACTGAGCTTCTTAGCTCCTTTACTCCATCTAGGACTTCTAATCAGTAAGAGTCCACCCCCTCCATTTTTGGAGGGATCTCCAAGGAAGTTTAGGGGAGTTTTGCAGTTCTTACCCCCAAGCTTTCTCTCTGTAGAAACTTAGTTCTGTTCTCTGCTGCCGTTCTTTCTCTCCCAGCTTGCAGAAGTTCTGCCTGCTTTGCTGCATGGTTGTTTTGCTGCTCTCTTATCTTTTGGCTCTGCACCACCGCTTTTCCTCTGGTCAGTGCTGGTCTGCTGCTGCTTTCAGTATCTCTTCTGCGGCTCAGAGTGGGGAAGGATCTCCTAGCTTATAGCTACAGACGCATAGTCCAGCTTAACACTGTTCCAAGTCTCTGTAGCCCCCCACTGGGGACTGGGGGGGGGGATGACCCAGAGGCCCCGAGGGGCTCAGAGCCCCTTCCTCTCGTGGCTTTCACAACATGGCTACCACTTCTAACCCAAAACTACAACTCTTCTCTTCCGATCTGGTTGTGATATGTTTACATTTTTGCAGGAGTGCCTATTGGGCAGAATTTCAAAACTTCCAGGGGTTTCCACCCCTTGGGGGCTACCACTTTCTTAGCCTCTGAGGGAAAACAAAATCCAAACCACTACAGAAGTTCATAACTTGATCAGCTTTTTTTGGAGATGGTGCAGAAGCTGTTGAAGTTCTGGGTAATTGGTATCAGTTTCCAAATGTAGTTATTTTGTTCCTAAATCCCTACTTTTTCTTTCCCAGGTAAGGAACTGTGTGTCTTGTTGTACATTGTGAGGTATCAGACTATACCCATAAATTATCATTATTAATAAATTCTTCTGTAATTTAGAGTAGTTAAGAAATTAGGCTAAAATTTGGACAGTGTCAAGTTAAAAAAGAAAATCAAGCACCAGGGAATGAGGAACAGAGAGGAAACACCTCTTTGATGAGGAGACATGGAATTGGCTGGGTAGATTGTATGTACCTTTTGCAGCTGCCTTTGTTCTGAAAACTCACATTTCAACTACACAGTTGTGCTTAAATGACCTGTGTTGTGCTGCTAAACTAGCCACGAAAAGTGTCACGCAGAAAACTTGGCTTTTTCAGAAGGTGCTGAGAGGGTTGGGCAACACTGGAAGAACAATAATGCTGTTTCTTCAAACAAATGAGACAACAAATCCATTTACAGCTACTTACTGTGAGAATTATAGACTGTTGACATGGCACAATCTCACTTGTGTTTTGATTTTGTGTTTCATTCAATTAAAATCAAACATTCCTTTGACAGGTTGTGTCATTACAATTTTCAGGGATCTATAGAGGAGAATTTCTCAATGTTTTCTTATTACAGTTTTATTTCAGATGCTCATCTGTAACAGTGGAATTGGTAATGAATTTGAAACTAATGTTTTGAAAATTACAGCTTCTTCAGGAGTTCTTCTCCTTCTCATGGGCCTCTATTCCTAGGTTGTTTTCCCTTTCCCAAAATGTTTGATCTTGAGTATCCAAAAAACCTGAGCAGATTCTCAAGTCGCATTTGTTGAGGTGAGCTGTGCCACAACATGAGTGAGTTCATGGGATTGCTACATGTTATCCAGGGTGGAAGGGTGAGCTAGGTTTGGATCAAACTGTTACTGCTTTAAATATATTGGAAAAAGGAAACCAGGGTTTCTTGAACCCAGCTGGCTCATTGCCTGGTGGAAGCCATGAATGGAAACTGTCTCCTAAGCAGTGCGTAGGTATCCATAACTTCAGCATCCATCAAACCAATCATGTTGATTTGCCAAATATGGTTACTTGTCTTGGAGAAAAAGGCTGTTTGTTCTCTGGAGATCTGATACATAAATTCTCAGACAGGCGGATCTGTGAGTCACTGTTTTCTCACCAAATGTCTCACTGTGAGGGTGGTGAGGCCCTGGCACAGGTTGCCCGGAGAAGCTGTGGCTCCCCCATCCCTGGAAGTGTTTAAGGCCAGGTTGGACAGGGTTCTCTGTCCCTGGTTGCTGCAGGAGGTTGGTAGATGGCCCTTCTATGACTTTTCTGCGCTCTGAGTTTGGTTTGGTGTGGGGTTTGGGGCTTCAGGGCAGCCCTGCAGAAGGCAGTCAATCCAGAGATATGTTACCTGTTCTGATCTCCTGTTGATAGTACATTACATGAAGATTTACAGTTCCTTGGCCATTCCCCCCAGGCAGTATAGTAGAACTTAAGCTGAAATTGTAGAACTTAAAATTGTGGGGTCAGGACAAAGGTCGTGACGTGCAAATGTGAACTTGAGCATACCCTGGACTCTGTGGACATCAAGGGTGCAACCCAAGCAGTTGCCTAAGGCCATTTTGAACAGAACTGGGAAAGAACTAAGGCTCTATTTTGATTATTTGACATGAAATTAAGGCAGTTTTGCCAGATTTGTGGTTTATGTTTCAGTAATTGCAGGATTCTAACTTAGCTCTTGAATCCAGCCTAAGAGCTAAAGACTTTCAGTCTGTGCTGTACCATCATCTCACAACAGATGTTTGAGATACGTACAAATCTATCACATTCCTGTTCTCTTCTGTGCCATATCAATGTACTTTTCCTGTGGAAGTTTCTCTCACATGAAGAATCCTGAGGTTTTCTCATTCAAAGTGATTTCAGTTGTGGGAATGGATCAGTCAGACCAAAGAAATATCCCTGAAGAATCCCTGAGTTTGCAAAAGCTTGTAAAAGGGTGCACAGTTACACACTCTGGGAAAGCAAATCAAGGCTGAACAATGAGGCAGTGGTGTAAAAATAACAGTTGAAGTATATCCTGATAGTTCCCTGTTAATGATGACACTTTTACAGCCTGGATTGCTGAGCAGAGCCTGGGATGTGGTTGTGTGATGAAAGCTTGGATTTTGTCACGCTTGAGTTCCACCCAAAGCCAAACTCCCACCCCAGAACAGCTGGAAGTCTCCCTGAGGAGAGCTCTCAGGAGCTGGGCTGAAATTTATTTTTGTGTCACCCACTGAAGCTTGGTAAATTGAGAGTTTTAATGCCTTTTTAATGAAAAAGATAAAATAATTTTACTTTCTGCCTCCCAGACTACAGTAGCTGAATCAAGGAGGTCAAAGAAGACAACATCTTCATGATTTCTTATGAACCTCAGAAATTCACCTTGATCTTAATCCATTTCTTAAATCTTTACAAGATTATAAAAGGCTTTTTGCTTAGTGGAATCTTATGATTCAAATACTGTAAATCTCTAATGGACTAAGTCAGAAAAAAATCTTGGTTTCCTGTTTCATAATGTGATAAAATAGAGAATGCTTTATATAGATCTGCTGTGTCAGTAAATGTCAACGTTTATTCTTTGCTCATTTCTCTCACATTTCCCCATTTTAAAACTGACCAGTATTGGGAACTTTGTTATTATTTTATTTTATTGTTTGTTTGTTTGTTTTCCCTAGTGCAATTATCCTCCTCTCTGATTGTTGATTCAGGATTGACACACAAGTGGATGCACTTTCCTACAAATAGCTGGGAAGCCAAACGATTGTATGATCCTATTTTCCACGCTTAAGTCTTGGGAATCTTTGACCTTGTGCGTATATTTTGTAAGAATTATTGAGGAGAGATAGATGAGAAATTCTGTTTGCAGACCTAGTTGCAGCTGCAACACTCCCCACATAGACTGAAAATAAAAAATGCCTTAAGCCAGCCTTCCGTGGGATGGGAGCTGGGCAAATTGGCAGCTTTAAGCCTGACTTACAAGATGTGACTGGATTGCACTGGAAGTGTGTGAAAAAGTGGTAACTGAGCTCTTGTGGAATTTGGTCTCTCTTACTCTGTACTCGGACTGTGTTTGTGAGAAGCTCTCCAGGAGATGGAAACCAGTGGAACACCTGAATCTAAATACTCATTTCTCTCTTCCCCTTTAACTTGCTTTATTCCATCCACTGCAGTCACTTCGCCCTCATTGCCCACCTCAAGCCTTCTTTTTGCTTCCTCCTCGCTTTTAAAAAACTCAGTTAAACGTGTTTCTTCACCTTGGCATTGTCTTGATAGAATAGATCAAAGGAAAACATGCAAAATAAATTGCCTGTTTGGCCATACATCCCCTTTTGTTGGGTGCTGGAGTGAAGGTTTGACCCTGCCCGAACCAAGGGCTGCACGACCTGTTCCAACCACCTCTGCTCAGGCCCTTACATTACACAATACCAGCTTTGCCTAAAGGTGGAATCTTTAGCAGAAATTTAATGTATTTTGTCTCACTTGCATTTTTCCCTCTGATCTTTCTGTTATACCCAGTTAAATCAGGCAATAATTCTGGTGTTATTTTTTGTGTAGCTTGAGTTGAGGGGGAACATCAGTACTGATGTGTATGAAGGAGATAAAAGTATGTAGCTCTACTTAATCATAGCTCCTGTGTTGTCTACAGGGTCTTAATGCTCTTGATTTTGTGGAGAGAATTTGGAAAAAACAAGGATGAAGGAATCTGCTCATTTTTCCTGCTTTACTTATTGCAGAGTGCAAGATGCTTTAAACACTCAGTACTTTGCCTATATGCTACTCTTTATTTAGAGTTAAATAAGTTTCAAGCTTCTTTTAATAAAATTATGCATCTGGTAGGTGTATATGTGCAGTTTATGAGGGCTGCAGGATGAGCAATAGTTTCAACACTTGCATGAAATAAACATGGTGATTATACTATAAAAATTTTGGCTAAGATCTGTCAACATTTTAAACTGACACAGCTGTTTGTTAAAATAGTCAAGATTTTTAAAAATTATTTGCTATTCAGCTTTACAACACAAAAAATAAAGTGCTTATTTCATTTATTTAGTATGTCTGTTAATGTGAGGCATTGTATGTAAAATGAAATTTGTGATGAATGTTGTTGTTTCTTAAAACAGGGCCCTTTTCCAGAGAGATTTTATTGGAAAAATACTTCACTTTGAATTTAAACTTTCACTATTATTTCCAGTGGAAACTTGTCTCTCCTGAACCTCTGATTCCAAGATAAGACCATTGGAAAAGAACAGAATTTGCCTTTCAGAGTTGCAGGAGTCAAGGTTGTATTTTAGAATAAGTCAGTTAATATTTTGTGTTATTTTCACCGTTCTTCCCATTTGGAGAAGATCCTTTAGTGGTGATGCTTATTGTACTTTCACTCTGTTTCCATGTACCATAACTGCTTAAGAAGTTTTTTTGTGGTTTTTTTTGTTTGTTTGTTTATGCTTTTCTGTGGTTGTGTAACTGATTTGTATGTGTTCTCTACCTTCTTTGTAAAATCTCACCCAGCTATCAAATATTTTCCTGAGGGAATGCCGGCAGCCTTTCCTCTGGGGCTGATTCTGATAGGATTGGTCAAAGATAACCGGCAACTCCTCCTATTTGCTCTGGCATTGATCCATATTGCTTAGGCTTTATTCCATATTTACCCACAGCCCTTCACCTCAGTCTTGCTCAACTTTCTTACACACCTTTCCTCATTTGTGCTAAAAACATTTACGGCTCTCTTTTTTTAATTGTGTTTTGACTTGCAGGGTCCTGACTGCAAGTTGCACCAAGAGCCCAATGATGTCAAAGGTCCAAAAATCAAATAAGGATCTTCAAAATCAAGCTTTTCATCTACCCAATAAATTTTCAAAGACTACTTAAGGTAATTTTGAAAGGCTTTTTAAAGTAGTGGAAATGAGTTTGTGAGTAACTGATCGTTTGACTAATTTACACAGAATTTTGGGGAATTGCTGCTTTTACTCCCATAGGTCAGTTAGGAGTTAGACTTTGTGCTGTTAACCTCTAACCATAATGGCACATTTTCCAAGACAAAAAATGGTTTAATAGGAAATCTTTGACATGTTCTGGCTGCCTGTGCAGGGGTTAAAGGTTTTTAAGTAGAAGCCAGTGCTGAGCATGGTACATGTAATTCAGTCATTGCACAAACGACACAAAGTCCATTCATTGTATCAGCAGAGGCTTTTTTATATCTTGCTTTTACCTTCTGAGATTTCTATTTATATTAACTTTACATTATTCTCAAAAGTGGTTTTAACTGCTGGTACTCAGCTTTTGTTGTTCCTACAGTCCCCTTTCCAAAAGATGGTCTTTTATTTCAGGGTCTCAGTACTATGTAACTCAATTTAGACAAAGATCATGCTCTCTTACTAATTAATGGAAAGATATTACCTCCTCTCAGGGGTGATTCAAGCACCTGGATCAGCCTCTTTCCCTAACTCACCTTTTGCCTGGCATAGCCAAAATCTGAGTCCACTCAGGTAATTCCATTTACCCTTGAACTCTCAAAACTACTTTAACAAGCTTGAGCTTAATAAGCTTTGACACACAAAAATCCATGTCTCCCTTAAAGCCTTGAGTCTGGGTCCTGTACTTTTATTCCCTTATGGTATATGGCCTTTTCCTAAGTCCAGCTGGCTGAGGCTGCTTTAAAAAGGAGCCACGATCTAGTCTTGGATTAAGACCAGCTTTGCATCATGACCAGTTCATGTGGCTGCTGTTCCTGCAAGCCAGACTTGCATAAGCAACTATCTAACTCTCCCCTTTTCCCTGCTTGCTTGTCCCACCTTCCTCACCTGGTTTTATTTGTAATCCAAACTCTCAGCTGGGAAGGGTAGCTCTCTGACCCCCAAAACATCCCAGAGTGCTTAGAAACACAATGTGACTTTCTGAATAACCTCCAAAAATTAGTTGTGTTTGCAAAGCCTTGAAACTGAAGCTTCTCAGCCTTGCTCAGTCTGATATTTTACCTGCAACTTTTTATTTGGTTTAGCTGCAACAGCAACTTTTCTATTTGACCAGAGGTCTATAGATAACTTATTTTACTTTTGGTTTATCTTTCTGTAGTATGATCATAGTCCTTACATGGATAGCAGTACCAAGCAGTAAAATAAGAAATAGCTGTCTCTTAATATATAGAATTGGTGTAATAGTAGCAGCTTTGAGAAGTGAAGACAAAGAATGTGGCTTGAAAGAGTACAAGGCATTAAGTGTTTGAGAACAGTAACGGAAACACATTTACATTTATTTATTAATTTGTCAATTCATTGGTTTTTACATTTATTTATTCAACTGTGATCTGTAGTTTGTTGTAACTTACTATGATTTAACCACATTGCTGGAACAAATTCAAATTGCAATTTCGAGTAACTTCAAATAAGCAAATATTGTATTAAACATTAAACCTTCCACATGAGGAGAACCTAAGAAAACATGGTCAGAGGACTCTGACATGAAGTGAGGTGTGTGCATCTGCACCAGTACAAAGTCTGACTTGAGCCCGTGCTCAGACTCAGAAATGCTCAGACACATTTAGCAAAGAGCTTCTCCCTGTTCTAACAATTCACCTTCTGCTTGCCCTCCCCACTCTTAACAGATCTGAACCAAAACCCCAGGAAAGACCAGAAGTAAAATTCAGGCGGCTTCATCCCTATTGGAATGGTATCCTTCAGTTCTTATTCATTCTCTTCTGCTAGAGAGTCCCCTGTGGTCCCTGCTCCTCAGCTCTGCTGGGAATGCAGACATGGCAGGTTCTGAATGGCACCACTGATCCTTGGCTTCTTATTTGTGCAGGTAGGCGTCGAGCCAGAGCTCTCCTGAGCTTTTCAGGGAGCTAGGAGAGGGAGAGAGAGAGGACACATTGCTTAGAGGAGTGTTGGTGAGGGCCTCCTCCTGCAATCCTTCTGCCTTTTTGTGTGCTTCACTTACTGCACGATGTCTGCAAAGGCTGTGAGCAGGGGCTTGCACTGATACTCCAGGCCGTGCTTGGCACACAGGGACTTCACCAGAGGGGCCACCTTCCAGTAGTTGTGTCTTGGCATTGTGGGGAACAGGCTGTGAACATGAGACAGGCAGGTTCTCTTCCAATGCTCCATGAGAAATCCTGCCTTTCTCGTGTCCACATCCATTCATACTTCTCAGGAATCACCCAGCTCGCACTGAGCAGGGTCTGTAGCTGCTCCCAACTCTTCTTTCTTTTATGACTTATACAACTTTTTCTGCTTTTCCCCCTCTTTTTTTTTCCCCCCAGTTTGTCTCTAGCGTCTTCAAAACAATGTTTCTCTGAATTAAGTGCTGCTTATAGAAGAAACTACTTTCCCCCTGCCCTCTTTCCAGAATTAACCACCTTTGTAGCACAGAGAAGGAGATGAGCCCATCCTTCTCATTCTCTAAAGTAACAGCATAAATAGTCAGCATAAGTGGGCTTAAACTACTGTGGCACACTATAAACAGGTGATGTAACATGGATATTTTCCCTAATCCTTCCAAGCTGCTACTTGAGATAGACCGTGTTGCTGCCCATGTGGTTGCACGGGTCCTGCCCACGTTCCATTTTCCCTTGTCATCCCTGTGATTTTTCTTTAGGGGTTTCAGTCTTTTTAAAGACAAACTCATTGGTGCCCCACAACTATTTGTAGAATTCAGAGCAAAGAAGAGAAAGGAAAAGAAAGAGAAATGAAAAATAGTTTTAAATAAAAGGAGGGAAGAAAATTCCCTCTTGGTGTGTGCACTCACTGATGTTCAATCTGGAAGTTCAGATGCCCAGTGAACCAGTCATTGAAAAGTGACTGCTCAACATTGCACGTTGCCTGGAGCTAGAGGAGGGCAAAGGAAAGCAAAGTTAGTCCAGCTTAGTAACTGCAGCCTTTCTCATCTCTCTGAAGAGCACAGTGCAGTGTGTTGCTCTGCTCTGTTGTTTTCTTTTAGCCTAAGCTGAGCTACCTCCAGCCAGGGATCATAACCCTCCTGCAGCTTTGTCAGCCAGCAGATGTACAGACTGGCTAAACTGGACCACGGTAAAGCTAGGAGTTGGCTCTTGCAGAAAGTGAGGAGATGGGTGTGTTTAGGAACTGGAGCTGGGACCTGAGTTTGATTTTAGATTGCCCATGAGTGTGTCATTGCTGTGCTCCTTTACCATTTCCATAAGTAAATCCATTACCCTGCTAACCTTCCCTGCCCAGTTGCCAGCAGGTTTCACCCCCAATGCCATAGGAGTCTTGCTTATCTTATGTTTAAAATTTGTACCTGTATGGCCACAATCCTTAAGAATAGAAAAATATTTTACCTGCGTAGACACCCAGTCCAGGTTCTTGTCGTAGTAAATATCCATAGGGATGTGGTTCATCTGGGAAACCCAGACAAACCAGCTGCTCTCCAGCATCCTGTGCAATCAGACCAGAGGGCAGAATCCAGCGTCAGGTGGGAGGGTTAGTGATGAGCCATTAAATAGCAGCATAGCCAGACTCACAAAGACATGGCTGAACACCAGCCTTGCTAATCCAGCACCTGGAAGAACTTCCAAAACCTGGAAGTTTCATACTTCCTTTTGAAACTCATGATTATTTAATGTGTTTTAACACTGACATAGCTTGCGTGCAGCTTGTTTTATCTGCAGCCAAGGACCAAACTGATTAAAATCAGTGAAATGGTCCAAGTGGAGAGTGTGTTCTCCATTCAAGCCTGGGTATTTGCAAGCCCAGACTAAGCTGTTTTGGTTAAATGTTCTCTTAAACAGTGGAAGACCCAACATCCAAAGTACTGAATGTAATTTAAGATAAGTATTTCTCAATTTGGTCAGCCCCCAGTGAAGTCTCTTTGCTGCCACAGCAACCTAAAACTTGCCCTGGCAATTGAACAGATGAGTGTTAGTTTAACTTTATGGAATTAAAACACTAAGCAAAAAATGAGGTGGTTAAGGGAGAATGTGGTAAGATAAGCAGAGGCAGACAGGCAGGCAGGTACAGATGGAAAGAATGTCTAGAGGAAAGCTAAAGAGACATCACCTGAATATAAAATAATATGCCAGGACACTCTTTATTTCTAATAATGATCCATAAATATAAAAGAATCTGATATAGAAGGTCGTCATCCAGGCCAAGTCCTACCAAAAACAGAGACAACAAGAAAAGGGAAAAAAAAAGTGAATTACTTTTCCTTAAGTCTTTCTAATCTTCATTTATATGTGCAAGAGAATAATTTACATTCAGCTTTGATAGTTTTGGGGGGTTTTTTCTGAATGGTATAATCTGAAGAAATTCAAGTTAACACAAGTTAATAATAATTTTTTATGGCTTGTGTAAGAGATGAATCTGAGCTTTCACACCCAGTAAGGAGATTTTTATAGGCACAGCTTTTCCACAGAGCTCAGAAGGTTGAAGGCCCCCAGCTTGACCCCCTTTTGTCACACAAGGAACAGTACTTACCACCCAATACCTTTTTGTGTAAGCAATGTAGAACGTATGCCAGTGGAAGTAGGTGGGAAACAGGAGTGGAGGAAGAGCTGTAGGGGAAAATCCATTATCATTGGGAATGTCATGGACTGAATGACTGGATCTGTCCATTGATCTGGTGGTGCTTACAAACCTCAGACATCATTTTAGGCTTTTAGCTGGGGAACAGCCACAAGTGAGTATTTTGAGAAGTGGTTTCCAAAGCCCAAAGCTTATCTGGCTCCCCATTCTGCTGTACAAAGCAGGGAACAATGAGAATACACAAATCCCTCACCTACCAGGGATTTGGGGTTGGAGAATTAAAAATTCAACCTTCCAAATAGACATCTCACTTGCAAAGAAAAACCCCCAAACCCACAAAAACTCCACAGACTGTTATTTAAATTTGAAAAGTACTGAAAGATGTGGTGTGATATCATAAACCAGAGCCTCTGTGGAGGATGTGGGAGATCTGAGATACGATCTCCTTCCTCAACGAGGCATCTTGGTATTGTATATCTGAGATATGCACACCTGAAATAACCCTGCTGTTTCTGTTAGCCAGAAGAGAGAGACCTGACACTGCTGGGAGAAGTTCTTGCCTTCTTCAGACGTTAAGGGTAAAAAAATAGGTGAAATTAGTCAAATCAAAGTGTCCATTTCTGCTGGGTTTTATGGTTCAAATTCATACTGTCCATTTTCAAGCAAGAAGGAGACTTCGGACTATTCTGGAGAGAGGCAAAAGTTGATTATCACCTTGTCCCATGTTGAAATTGAGCTGCTTTGCAAAAGGAATAAAGCTTCATAAAGCTTCAGTAGGGTGGGAAGAAAAGGGAAGAAGGAGTGAGCCTGGAGATCAGGGCACTGACGGGAGAAATTCCGAGTTTTTCCCTCTCCTCTCTTTATGTAGTTTATTAACTCTCATTATAAAGCTCCCAAACAGCCCCTGGAGCCTCATCTCAACTTCCTTAATTAGGGAATTAAGAGACTTTCTCCTTTTCTCTGTCCAAATAGCTGTATGTTTATTATTGCAAAGCCATACAATTTTAAGATGACCTGGTATAAGGGAACCCCCCCTACTTTTTCTACTCTGGAACAAACAACATTTGGCTAAAAATTCTCAAACCAAATCAATGTGTTTCAAGTCAAAAAGGGCACAGAAACCTGATCTCACACAGATAAGATAATTCCGGCTGGAAAGGTCCTGAGGATCTTGGAGCAGCACCAGCTCTGAAGTCAGACCATTTGCTTGGGGTTTGATCCAGTCAGGTCTTCAGCTGTTCCAAAAACTAGGTTATTATGTTCTTCTTTTATTTTGCTCTTTGACACAGGTACCTTCATTCTGCTGAATTTCTACAGGTCAAAAGTAGAATCTGCAAGCTCCATTAATACCCCTCATGGTATTGCAGGAGAATGGAGATACTCACTGATGAAGAAGTATTTGTGTTGGTGATTGTAGGGCATGTACTTCTTCTTTTTGATCCCAAGCTGTGAAAACAACCCAGAAAAACAAATTACTGAGTGGCAACTAGGAAATTTGCACAGGTAACTTGCTCTTTTCCGTTTATTTTCCAGAGGCAAGTTCTTGCAGACTTCCCACAAGCCTCATTCCTTCTGTCTCCCTCCTATTAGTTTACAAATATAATATTGTCTATAAACCCGCATTGCATTAATGTAGGGATTTGATGCCTTTATCCATTAAAAGATGGTGTGATCTGTAAGTTATGGTAAAAAGAACATTGAGCATGGACAGAGGTGAATTTTAGCTAGTGAATTTATTGGTTTTACATTCTTGCCACATTCATAATTAATTTTGTGAGGAACTAGATATTTCAAGGCTAAATTGTATTATCAGTCAAAAATAGTTATATGTATTTTCTCTCATTTTCCCCCCTACTGTCTCCTGTGATTTTTATGCACTTAAGTGACAGCTTCATGACGGCAAAGGTCTGCCAAGGAGAAAAATATTTCACTGCTGTAGCTGTTGTGACAGGGATTCAAGAACTGATGAGGGTTCAGCACTCTTAGGTTGTCACTTCTGGAAGTGTCCAAGCACATCCTTTATGGTCAAATGACTTCTGCCCAACTAGAGCTACAGCAACAGCCCTGAGTTATTAACTTCTGCTGTTCCTATCACAGCAAGGCTTCTGCCTTCTGGCAGACACAGCCATGCCAAAGGCACTTGTATCTCTGAGCCTCTGACATTAATATAAATAGTAATATAAATATAATATAAAAAAGACCAACTGCAGACACGCTTTATATGAATGTTTATGGGTTATCTAATAATCATAAATTACTGAATTGGTGTTCCAGGTTGTTAAGTTTCTATAACCATTAACAGTCCTTTTGCTGGTGGATTTTTCACCCTATGTGTGATGCACGTACATCATGTCTAATTTATTACAACTTGTCAGCTGTTTAAGATATTCTTAAAGGGATTAAATGTGAACTATGAAGAAAGTAGACCCAATCTTTTTGCAGAAACTGCCATCACATCTCACTTTTAGATCTTTATGGTCCGGCATGGTTGTTGACTGAGGTGTTCTTCCCACACACACACACTGACCTCCACTGAGAGTTTCTTCCCCAAAGTGAACAGGAAAGGGTGCATATCGATGTCAGGGTCTTTATGGAAGCAGTTGGGTTTGGAGTGGTGCTGGGAGTGCAGAAGAGTCCACCAGTTGGCTGATGCCCCCTTTTTAAATGAAGAATAAAGTGTGAAAAGTATGATGCTTTCAGAGCCAGATTCTCCCCAGTTCCCCACTTCCCCCAATGCTGAACGGAATCCCCCACAGAGTCTTCAGAATGCACATTTTTACGGGGAAAATCATCCAATCTCAGCAGTTTTCCAGGGTCAGGTACTTACAATCAAGTGGCACATCACAAACTTGTGCAGCAAGTGGTTCCACTTGGTCTTCCTGAATACTGAAAGGTGTCCTAAATCATGTTGTAGCCACGAAGCCTGGACCTGGAAGAGGAAAAAGAAAACTTTGGGAGGGGAGAAGACCAGGATGGTGCCACATCCATCCTTTGCTTCAAAATACCCAGATTTACTTCTCTGACACTGCTCCAAAGTCACCATCAGAAAGGGACTATGAAATCCTGATGCTCTTAAGGCCTTCCCCAGAATATATCTCACTGAAAGGATGCCAGACTTAGTTTAGTGGGAGCCCCCCACATGCAGAATTTCTTATTTATATCCATATAGTTGTTGTCTTCTTATGACAAAGGAGGACTTGTGCCAAGTCAGGAAATGAAGGACTAGGAAATGTAAGTGGATAAAAGGTGATGGAAGTCCTTGTGCACATTCTGTGGGCTCCATTGCTTACCTGGGAAATTGTCAACACGAGCAGGGAGACAACAAAAGGCATTAAGGATGTCCCAAAGTAGAGGAGAATGAGCCAGGCAGCAGAATCCAGCAGCAGGATGTGAGCGAGGTGCAGGAAGAAGAAAAGCTGATTTGGCTCCATAAGTCCTGTTTTCTCGACAGTATGACGCAATTCCCGGAAATCTTTCACCAGCATTTCCTGGGGAAAGCACCAGGGTTATACATTCTCTGGTTTTAGATGGCACTGCAGCCTCATAACCCAAAAAACAATTGAGGAAAGAAAGAGCAAAGGCTCTGGCTAAAAGGGCAAGACTTGGGCTTGCACACAAATAAACTATTCACGGCTCTCTTACAGATTCTCTGTGTCTTTGCCAAGGTGCACAGAGCAAAGAAGCCATCCCAATTTCTGCACCCCCAGCCCCTAAGGCTAATCTTTGGTGCTCCTTCCATCATCTCCTTGGCAGGGGGAGAGTAGCACAGTAGCTCAGGTGGAGATTGTGTCTAGTTGTACTTTATATGCATGAGCTTCACATGCCACCTTGTGGTAGGTCTTCAGATGAAATCATTCCTCTTAATTTACATCGTCACTTTACCCTTCCCAGGATTAACAGAGGAGAGTTAAACTCCTCTATTAAAAATCTGCACCTCCAGCCCAACTGGCCCCCAGCTAAATAGGAGTTACTGTGATAAGAAAAAAATAATCTTCAGGAATCTCATTCTCAACCACAGGTTGTGGATTTAGTCTAATATTCATTTATGGTTTCTAAGTGGTAGCACAAAAATTGGGAAGATACAGAACAAGGCCTGATCTCAGAGTATCTTTTTAATCTACCTTTGATCTGATTTTTGAGGACAGACTTACATTTTTAGTGGGCTCAATACTGGGTTGGTCTGGTGCCAGCTCCCCAATCTGCAGTGGCTTCAAGTACTTGCTCACCAGCACTTTGTCAACATGGAATGCCACAAAGGCGTCCTGCATATGCACGAGAGTAAAGGAAGAGGAAAGAAAACCAAATTCCAGGTGACAAACCCCAATCTGCTGTGCAAGACATTCTCTGTGGAGGAACCACAATAGCAAAGATCATTTATCTTCCTAATTCATCAAGCTTTTGCTGCCTTTGCCTTCCCATGTTTGTTCTAAGCTCTTGAATGAAATCTTATTTCAGAAGAGGGCTCATGTCCACTATTGCAATTAATGCAGGTGTACAGGCTTCACAATACAAAATTAAATGAATCTCCACCATATGCCTAAATCAGTCTTGTGCTCTGTCACCCTGACTAATATTGTGGCATTAATTATCCTCATTTTACCATCCCTCAGGTTTCTTTGCTTACTGAGCTCCTTCTGTGTTTTTCATCCTCTCCTGTGTTGCTAACTTTCCTGGCTTTCTGCTCTTGATTAAAATCTTCCAGTCAACTAAGATAATTTCTTAATTTTTCCTGAGCCTCAAACATCCATTATATGTGGAAAATCAGGAACTATTTGTCTGGGGATTTTTTTTTCTTTTAAAATACGCAGCAAAGAAACAATCACATTTGTCACATCTTTGTCTAGATGTTAATTTACCACTCTTTTCTACTCCTGCACGTACTAAAAAGCAAGAACTCCAAGGAATTTCCTGAATGGTTCTGTGTGTGTTTACCACAAGCTTCCACGGCATTAAACAAGACAAGCAAACCTGATGAGCAGAAGTCTTTTTACCCATGCACCAACTCCTATCCTTGGACACCTCTTAACTGGCTAATTCTTTTCATTTTGTTCATCCCAAAGGTCAGAAGGACCTCAAGCAGTAACTACAGAAACTTTTCTGGATGCCAGCCTGGAAAAGCACTACTGTCTTTGCTTTCCCTCCAGCTTATGCTGGGGGGCATTTAGGAGGGATAGAATTTAGGAAGGGTGTTTCTGGAAGCAGCTCCTGTGGCAGCTTTCTCACCTTACCCTGGCTGTGAGCAATCACTGCAGCTCACAGTAGTTGCACAAGCAAGATCAGGAGATGAAAGTAATCCTAAAGGTTTAAGAATTGTAGAACTAGATAAAACTAGACCAGAATTGCTCAGAGTCCTGGCCTTAAACACTTCAGGGATGGGGCAGCCAGAGCTTCTCTGGGCAACCTGTGCCAGGGCCTCACCATCCTCAAAGTAAAAATTCTTCCTTACATCTAATCTAAGTCTACTCTCTTTTAGTTTAAAGCCATTCCTCTTTGTCCTGTCACTCCAGGCCCTTGTCCAAAGCCCCTTCCCAGCTCTCTTGGAACCCCTTTAGGACTGGAAAAGGCTTTAAGGTCTCCCTGGAGCCTTCTCTTCTTCAGGCTGAGCACCGCTGGCTCTCCCAGCCTGTTTCCATAGCAGAGGTGCTCCAGCCCTTGGAGCATCTCCATGTCCTCCTGAGAATCGGTTCCAGTACCTAAAGGGGCTCCAAGAGAGCTGGGGAGGGACTTTGGACAAGGGCCTGGAGGGACGGGACAAAGGGGGAATGGCTTTAAACTAAGAGAGTCTCGACTTGGATCGATACCGTTGCCCCGAGGGCTGTCTCTCCTCATTTCGGCGTGTCCGCAGCACGGGGCTGGGGAGGCTCGCATGGGGCAGTGACGCTTCATTCCCCCGACCCTGTCCCATACCCTGAGCACCCCCGCATCCCGCAGTCGCCCCCCCAGGCCCTCCCTGCTTGGCCCCCGCATCCCGGGGCGCTCCCGGCCCGTCCATGTCCCGGCGCCCCTCACCGTGGCGTCCTGCCCGGCGTGGCTGACGAGCAGCCGGGCCCCTCCCGGGTGCCTCCGGCAGAAGTGGCTGATGTCGTACACCTTCCTGTCGATCACCAGCCAGCGCTCCTGCGGGGCCGGCCCCCGCCCGTTCCGCTGCCCGATCTCCTCCCAGGTGAAGCGCCGCAGCACCGCGGTGTCCCCGTCCCTATCCCCGTCGCCATCCCTATCCTGCACCGCCCCGCCAACCCCCAGCCCTGCCATCCTCCCTCCTTCCCTCCTCCCTCCCGTCCCTCCAGCTCGGCATCCCGCTCCGCCGTGGCATTTAAGGGTGGGACCCGCCCTGGCCCTCCCGCACCCCCTGCCCCTCCCGCACCCCCTGCCCCGCCTTTCCCCAGCTTCTTCATGAGCTCCGACTGCTCCGAGTTGGGTTTGTCCCCAAAAAATCGCCCTTTCCCTGTCCCGGTTCTGCACCCCCAGAGCATCCCCAGCATCCAAAGCCCCGCAGTACCTATAGGTGGGGAGTACCTGACTACTTGAGGGGGGGGGTCTCAGCAAGCTCATTCTGTTCTCAGGACTGGCTCAGACAGGGAAAACTTCCCTTAAAATACACCCCTGATTAACCAGAAATATGATATTACTCTGCAGTTTAGCTTTGATGTTACAGTCCCTGAAACCCTTGGATGAAACATGAATTAAGCACATTCTTATGCACAGTTAAAAAAATCCCAACCAAAACACACCAATTTCAAGGAAACTCAGTATTATATTTAGCACCTGATGAAACCCAGTATTTCTCTATTTCCAGTTCTCCAGCACTCACAGCAAAAAGGGAGCAGAGAGCAGGGGGTTCCACAGAGCCCTTGGCAGTAATAATCCTTGGAGCTTGCACTGGATGCTTCTGTCACCTGGGATAAACCTGCGATGGCACACACTGAATGTTGTACCAGATTCTGATGGGAGATTGTGAAACTGCTTTTTTTTAACCCCCTCTGTGCCCCTTTCTTGTTTGTAAAATTATAAGTAAACTATTGACTTGGGGACTCCAAGAAATGAGTACTAATTGCAAAACAATGCTTGGTTCTACTTTTCCTATATTCCTAAACAGTCACAGCATCTACATAATCTTCTGTTTTCAAAACAGACCACAATCTTGAAAATATAAAGCTGTGATCGAGTCGATGATTTCTTTGTTCCATAGAAAACCACATGTTAAAACCCACATCAGCAGCAACCCAGATGGAGGAGCCCACAATCAGGACAGAGTTTTCAAAGCATGTGATCAAAGCTGGAGTTAGTTTATCTGAGTTACTGCCTTTGATGATTAATTTGAATTAATTCCTTTACATTTATAACATTTCTCACACATCTACTTGCCTTTTTTTTCCTCAGTGCTCATTTGCTCTTGAGTTTGCTTGGGCTGGTAAAGCTCTCACTCAGTAATGATTCTGTAGTTTAGATTTCAAGTAAGAAATGCTGATGCAGAGAACCAAGAGAAATCTCATCTAATTATCACAATTAAATTGTTTACACAGTGTTTATGGCTCCTCCCCTTTATAGGAAGATGTGAAAATCCCAAAGTCAGTCAGTGCAATAAGATGCCTTAAAAAAAGGTTTAATAGCTTCTATCATCAATCTGTTTCTTTGCTTCTCCCCTGTAGGCAGTCAGGAAGCACATTTTCCTTCTCATTCCTGGGCTTTGGCATCCCTTTAGGCTCACATTTGGTACTTTTTATAGAATATGTTTTTATAACATTTGAGGTAAGCCGCTTCCTGCCCACCAGCACGCACCTTTGGAAGGGCAGCACAACTTGTTCCTTTTAGCTGCCCTCCTACACTGAATACTCAATTTTGAATATTCAGCAGAAAAGGAGGAAGGATTCAGCCCCTCCTTGGCCTGTGTTCATACCTCCTTAGCTACTTTATAGAATCATTAGGGTTAGAAAAGACTTCAAGACCATCAAGTCCAACCTTTCTCTGATCCTGAAATCCTGCACGAAGTTAAAAAGCTCCAGTGACACCACTGAGAGATTTCCGTGTTTTTCCCCACCTCTCCAAGTGGAGATGGAGTGTTTTTCTCGATGGCCAGCACAATCTAACAGCCCTTTATTAATCTGCTCCACAGCTCTTGAATTAAGTCCAGCTGCTCACTTTTCTACTGGAACCCCACATTAAGCTAAACTTGAGCATTTCCAGTCTTGCAAGCACTGGTGTTTTGCAATCTATCTTTTCACAATCAAGATCTCAGCTGCTAAAAAGATAAACATCAAATTCTGACTTGACATCTACCTGATATCCACTTGTTCTCTCACACATCCCACGTTTTTATACTCTGTAATCCATTTTTCTTCTCCTTGCAGCAGGGTGAAGTGGGCCAAACCTGCATGATGGTCCCTTATGGAACATTTATCTTAATAAATATGTCATCAAGCCTAAATTAAAAACCCTAGATATCTGGAGCAAGGATAAATGGATCTTTTGTGCAGGTTAAAATCTGATTTTTCCAAACTGAGCCGTTGCACCTCCTAAGTGATTAATATATTTGCTGCTTTTTTCACTGTAACTCAGTAAAATCTCTTTAATGGGTTCATCTTTCATTACAGTTTGTGGGCAGCAGCAACAGCCTCAGTAAAAGATGATTCTGTGACTTCCAATGATACAAGAAACCAAGGGATGTAATCAGAGGTAACCCAAAATCTCCATAAAAGGAGAAAAAATGCCACACAAAGCAAAAAAACCCCAACAAACCAAACAACAAACAAAAACCACAAAACCACAAAAACAAAAGAAAAAAAAGGGGAAAAAGGAGCACTAATTAAGCCGAGCAACCCAGAACAAAATATAAATAAAATATAAATAAATTATTCATAATGAAGAACCAAAATAAATTATTCATAAAAATGCAATATATAGGAGGAAAATGCAAATTGTATCCGTAAGTAATTATTTGCAGCCTGTAACTCTTGTTCCTTCTTTTTCTTTGCTCATTCTTCTTGATCATGTGGTGCAACTTGTCAGAAGGATGTTCTCTGTTCATTCCTCATTCAGAGCAGGATCTGTGATTCTCTCCTTGGAGTTCAGAGCATCAAGCTGGAAAAAGTCCCATGGTGGGGACTTTTGAGGGTCTTAATATTCTGCTGAGGACTTGGGATGTGGGACTGTTCAGCCAAACTGGTGCTGTGGGTCAGGCCCTGTGATTTCCATGGGTCTGAAAGAATTTGGCATCTCCTTTGAGGAACATCAGGATGTTCCCCATGGCCTTTTAATTTGTAAAGGTGACATAAAGAAGACAGAGAGACACATTTTTCTAAGATATGTAGTCACAGAACAAGGAGCAACAGCTTTAACCTGAAAGAGGGTGGGTTTAGGCTAAAAATAAAGAATACTTTTGTTGCAATAAGGGTGGTGACAGTGGAACAGAGAAATTCTGGATGCCCCATCATTTTTGTTGTCAATCAAGCTGACAAATGCAAATTTGTGTGGAATTATGACAGAATATCTCTTAAACTCTTTATAACTCTCATTAAAGTTGATTACAAGAACTTTGCACAAGTCCTCAGAGGTGTCACACCATCTGCATAAAAGATGAATCCATATTCCCCTCCAGTTCAAAACATCACAACTCTTGTTGCTTCCTGGGACTAATTGATGACCAGAAGAGTGTCCCTCTTCTGCTATAACTTGAATACTGTGTTTTAGGGAAGAACACCAGTGTTATGTAGCTTAATCTGAACTCTTCTAGGGCCACAAGCAGAGTCACATTTTGGAAGAATAACAAGGACCTTTAGGAAATATAGAAATTCTTCATTTCCTTTTGTTCAAGGTCCTGAATGCTGGTCTAGAAAAGACTCAGGTGAGTAAGGATTGGATAAATAGTGTTTTAGTGGAGTAGCTGATAAGGCCCAGAGTTGATGTTCCCCATTATTTGGGTGTGCTCCCCTAGTTTTAACCAGCACTGGGTTCAGAGGTTGGCAGTAATGCCACTGAAAGTAGTTTGTTTGTGCCACTTTGCAGCAATTTCTGAAAAACTGAGTACTGTAACCCAGTGGAGGTCAGTAAAGAGGCAAAGGATGTGTGAAAAACCTGGAATTTCAAAGGAAAAAACCCACTGTATTTTGACTGAAAGATTTCTTATGCTTATACCATGTAAGTTTTGTCTGCACGTCACTCAGGATGGGATGAAAAAAATTGTGCTGCCCTGTTTGCATGAGTCATCTGAGCTGAAACACGAAGTTTTACAGTAGGGATGGAAGGGAGGCACTGGCAGAACTGTATCCTTGCATCTTCTCCTGATGTAACCTGTTCTTTCACAAGAGCAGATCTTATCACTGCCCCTCAAAAAGCATCAGCATGTGACTCAAGGTTTGCAGCACGGACTTGCTGAATAGAAAGTTATATAATCTGATTTTTCTATCACACCACACACCCTTTTTGGCCAGTAGAGCTGATTATATCCTGTTTTGGCTGCACCCACAGTCGTGGTCTGGGTGCCTAAACCCCTTGAAGAAATTATGGAAACATATAGAGCCATTCTCCCACTATTTTTCCTCACTTTTAACAACTGAAACTTGCTTTTCTAAGCACCAGATGACCCTATTTCCATCTAAATCAAACCAGAAGTTCTCTGTCACGAATTCAGGGCTGAGGAGGCACTAAATATGTAGCTCTGCATGTCTGAACAAGGCAGGTACGAATGTCATGAAGGAGAAGCTTCCATGGAAACTCAAAATATAATTGAGACTCGCTTGAGCCAAGCTATGAATACAAGAATAGGGGAGAGAAGAACAAAAACTACAAGAATGTGGCTTCCTGGGGTATGTCAGCAAGGAATAACTTCTAGTTAATGGGATAAATGGAAAATAAGCTGAGAAAGGTGCTGCGTACAGAAGTTATGGAGGTGTCTGTGCTCATGTGCTTAAAGTTGCTGCATAATGGATTTTGTAACCCTAATGGGGATGTGATTTCTCTCATCAGCCCTGTTTCTCACACCTCAAACTTCATCAGGCATGCAGCAATTACCTTGCTTCTACAGCAGAGGACAGAAAGGAAAGTCCTAATAAAGGATCACATGTCACCTCTACATCGAAATGACACATAAAATGAAGTGCATGATCACTTAGTCCACAAGGGAGCATTAGGTAGTAAATTCAGCAGCTGAAAGCTTTATCAGTCCACATAACTTTCCCTGGTGTTATCCTCATCCATTTAGAGAGCAGCTGTCCTACAAACACCAGAAAATCAGTGAAAGTACTTCACAACCAAAGTATTTCAAATTTGGTCCTGTGAAGAACTGAAAACAGAGTTAAGGTTATGTCCATTATTTGATTGAAATCCAAATATACCAGTCCTTCTCCCCCTGCAAAGACAGACACTCCTACTTCATTTTAGAATCACAGTGAACAGGATTTGGCCTGGTTTTGGTTTAGCCCCTTTGATTTTTCCTACAAGGCCAAATATTTAAGTTTAGACTCATCATACCTCATTTAATTGCCAAACTCCAGTTCACTGCCTGCATTAAGAGACCAATTAGACTCTCCTTGGCCAGTGCAATGAGATAAACAATTTGAGTGGATGATTTGTAGGTTTAAATTGAATATGGAGGTTTAGATTAGATATTAGGAAGGAATTGTTCCCTGTGAGGGTGGTGAGGCCCTGGCACAGGTTGCCCAGAGAAGCTGTGGCTGCCCCATCCCTGGAGGTGTTCAAGGCCAGGTTGGACAGGGCTTGGAGCAACCTGGTCTAGTGGAAGGTGTCCCTGCCCATGGCAGGGGGTGGAACTGGATGATCCCTTTGCATTGGATGACGCCTTTACATGTAATACTGTCCTCTGTCCTCAAAAGGGTCGGGGAGAGCCTGAAATCCCTTAGGAATTCTTGTCTCCTCCAGATAATCCTGTATCACATCATAGCTGAACTGACCTCTCACCATCCAGTTCCCTGACATTTTAAGTGTACCTGGCATGTTCTCAGCTGATTTCCACTTTCCATTGCCAATCTGTGAGGGAGAGAGGGATTAATATTGCATAATTTCTTAGTTCTATATATCATAACCATAATTACTTCCTTTCCTAATCTGCAGAGAGTGATGTTCTGCTGAAGAGAATATTTGGAAAAGGCCAAAGGAACAGCCTAGAAACTCTAAATATGTTGGAATTATGAAGGAAAAGGAACAAAATTAATGTCAAATTATATGGTATAGAATTATGAAAGGAAAGGGACAAAACCAGTCTCCAATTACCTGGTATAGAAGGTGAAACATGGGTTTCATGAAAGTCAGCAGAGAGATTTCATAAGAGGTATGTTGCCATCACACCACTGGCAAGGATGGGAAAGACCGAAAAACTTAGAATAATTTGGTTGGAAAAGACCTTTAAACTGATATTCTTAAAGCAAATCTAGAGAGAAACTTGCAACAGTGTCCACAGTAATTACACATTTTCTCCTGGAAAGGAAGACAGAGAGGTTCATTCCTCATTTTTATACCACTGCACCCCCTGTTTTTCCTATAAAAGAGAGGAATTGTGGATTCCAAGAAGCACAAGGAGATGAAGAAGTGCAAGGAGTCAGCAAGGATTTCCCGCACATTTTAGACTGTGTCCACACTCAGACTTACAGACACTGTTTGTAGAAAGCTTTGTCTGCTGTTAGTACTTGGAGAAAACTGGTTATTCCAAGCTAGAGATCCACCCAGCCTTCCCATCTGAGGTGTGTCAGCACGTCCAGACAAGTCACAGCAGGAAGAGGTGAAAACACATTGCAAAACACCCCAAATTAGCTCCCTGAGAAGTCTCTTCCATAACATGTGGGCAGAACATTTGTTTCACTCACTGGGGCTCAGGAGAAGAACTTCCTTTGTATTTCTTTGACCTTAAAGGCTCCTACAGGGAGCAGCACAAATTCACATTGTTCTCCAAAATTTAAATATATACATATAAGTTACTGTTGTATTGGTTCCTGACTTTTCCTTTGGAGAAAAAGACTATAAACATCACCTGGAAATTTGCTTGTTTCTTTTATCTTCTGATAATATGATCACCACAGCATTTCTCTGACCTACCAAGTAGCCCTCTCTCTTCAATGTTAATTAATCATTCTGTGGAACAGACAACCAGCACTTTGCACAGCCATCTAGAAGAGATTTCCCCAATCTTCTACAAGACCACTACATTTTTTCTGTCACTACTGATCCTTCCTTGACTGATATTTGTTTCTTTCTTTTCCAGAGATACACCAAAGCACTTGGTTTGTAGATATTGTTGCTCTAGGAGAGTTCAGATATAGTAAATGAATTAATTACCTTAGCTTTAGCTGTCTTAAAATGCTTAATCTGAATGGATTATGTATTCTTGCTCTATAATCATTTAAGCAAATGGACAGCATAAATTACATCTGGAGGTGATTATCTCACCCTGTTGACAAGAAAACTTAGGAACTATCTTGGACTAGATGCCTGACTTCATAAAGCTGGACAACTTAATGAGTCCTTCAGTGCTCGGGTTGATAAGTTTTTTTCTAAAATGTCACTGCTGGAGGCAGCACAAGTTTTAAATTTAAAGAAAACTAAAGTACTTGAGATCTAATAATCTTTTCTTTGTGTTCCTTCCATCTGTTATGGGCAGTGACCAACTTACCTCTCATCTTCTCTCTCATAAGTGAAATAACAGAGTTCTTTAAGGAACTGCACTTGTAGAAAAAGTCTGAAGAAACAATTGAAACAGAAAATTAAACAATTAAAATAACCTCTTGCAGAATTGCTCTCTTACAATCAGCTTTTACAATCTCCTCACCTCTAGGAACGAGTCTAAATGATTCTCCTTTATTCTCCCCAAGGGAGACAGAAACTAAAATCAAGTTATTCAGCCAGTCTCAACTGAGAATTGGTGTTTTCCACACTTAGAATTGTCTTACAAAATCCCAGACACCCACTCACTCTGTGAGAACAATTTACTAACTTTTATTTGAGGGAAATGAGGGGGAGCAAAGCAGAGGAGTATAACTCATCCTGTTACTTCAGAGCATTATCAAGATTAAAAGGGAGGAACTATATTTTGTAGCTGGACCAGTTCCTTGCTCAACCTGTATCCAGCACCAACTGGGTTACCTAATTCCCTTTTTTCTCTTGGAGTGAATGGATCCACATTACATCACAACTCATCCTTTCTTCTAGGGTCTTCTTCCTTCTGCTTCCCTGCTAAGGGGAAAGAAAAAGAAACCTAAACCACACAATCATTCTTGCTTGCCAAAAAGAATTTATCTGAAATAATCCATAAATTATCTAATTTGTTTATATTTTGGCTTGTATAAATTTCTATAGATGCAACAGGTACTGGATACACACCAACTTCATTTACATCCCCAGGAATCGTAAGTGCAGCTCCCTCTGGAAACTACATGGATATATTAACTGCACCTTCAGTGTTGTGAAACAAAGGCTACAATTCAAGCCATCACATCAATCACAGCCACTCACTCTCACTTTTCAGTGTATGTAATATTAATCAATATCTGTCAAAAGCTTCTTACACATTGATTAACAACCAGAAAAGTAATTATGTGATTAGAATTCCAACATACAAAGAGCAGATAATATAATTCAATCAGCCAATGTAAATGGTGTTAAGTAGTGAATGTTGTATTGCAGTACCTCCTTTTTTATTTTCTTTTATAAATATCTTTTTCATGATTTCATATTATAAACATCTTTATCTAAGGGCAGGAGATGTTTATATGTCCTTCCCACTCAAGGACAAACCCATTGTTCAGTTAAAGATTTCTTTATCCTACTTACCTATGATTAAAGTTTCTTATTTTTCAGACAGAACTTTTAATTATCTTCTCCGAAACCAATTTTTAAAGAACCAATACGGTTAAAATTGTTAATTCTATCTATAAATGTAATTGAAGATAGCAAAACTCTGTTCAATATCTCTTTTTTTGTTTGCTTATTTCAGACTAAGACAGGAGATTTAGTATTAACTCATCTGGTACAATCTTCAGCCCTTTGCCCCTTCAGGATTATTTTATGCTCTTCATTCAAAACTGAACTGTAAATTGCAGGGAAATTGGTAAAAGCACAGTTCAACTGTTCCCAGTTGATTTTAACTTCAGCTTTTTCTAATTATGGGTCAGCAAGGGTAAAAAAGTGTAAATAGGAGTTTATTCAGAGTATGCAGAGTTTAAAACTATCTGATTAAAACAGAAGGTTAAAAGTTTGGGGGGGGAAGCATCTTTAAAATATAAAGAAATGTTAGAACTGAGGCAGATAAAGCAGCTACTGAGGGAAGCAAAGACTCAAAAAGTAACTGGGGAAATTATAATGCCTGGTAAAAATAAAGGAAACAATGTGGACTAAAGGTGAATTTTGATGTGCAGCCCATCTCTTTTCAGTTCTACATCCCTGAATTGATTGGAGTAAGAGCTCTCCTTTCCTAAATGAGACTAGTCCATTGAGGGACAGATCCTAAATCTTTAGTTGGATTCATGGATTACTGTTCCATAGGTTAACTAGATTAAGTACTTTGTTCTTCTAGTATGGTGTTTACCTAAGACATTCCATGATCCACCTGGAGAGTTCTCCTTGGGAGCAAATTGATTGCATTATGAAGACACATTTCCTAAATCTTTTGCACCAGCCCAGCATGATGGATATTAGTAGATATAGTGCCAGCATTGCATTTGACTTCTAATTGCTCCTAATCCTTGATTAGAGAAAGGGAGGCCTTGGACTATGCCTGTGGGATACTTCTGGAGATCCAAGTGAAGTACTAATTGTTTAATCTTAGCCATGGGCAGCTCCTAGTTGCTTGTGTACTGATTGCTTCCAGATTGTAAACCCAAGGAGGTGGTGATACCAGGCACCAAACCACTCCACACATTACAAGTGCTGTCCTTTGGGCATGGAACATGAAGCTCGACAGCAGCTGGGATTATCCCTGGGAGCTCTGGATCTTGAAATGTGACCTTCACTGTAGCAGGATCTCCTAGTGTCCTGGGACAACAGGCTAAGGAATTAATTTGCAGCTAAAGGCATTATATCAGGGACATAAAGAGACTTCATTTCCCATTGGAAAAGGGCTTTGTGAGCTGCAGATGGAGGCAAAGGAATGAGTTTGACTAGCCTAGGCTGTTAGAGTCAATCCCAACCACTGCTAGTTTGTCACAGGATATCACATGGATAAAGCAAAGGAGACACAAGCCTACTCCTGGCCTGTGACACTACATCCCATTTCACTTTTTGTAAGATGGATTGAAAGAAAAGGATATTTATATAAGAGTCCATGTAGCTATTCCTATGCTTCTTTTCTTGGAGAAGAGGTTTTGGAGGAGTCTTGTGCAGAAGGGAACTCAAAAGACTGACCTGTCATCCAAATCTCGAGTCTCTCCCCTTCAGAAAAGGATGAACCATAAGCTGGTAGCAAAGAGGCCTTCTGTGGTGCAGAGGTAGTGTCCTTAAAGGTCCAAGGATGCTCCAAAGAATCTGTTGTTCCAGTCCCTGCAGCAAACAGGGAGGAATTCATACAAAGAGAAGGTAAATGTGGCCCATTTCCAGGAGTAACAGCGGGACAGTACCACAAGGGGGCAAACTTGGATTATTTTCCTTATCCTTTCCTGGGTTTCTCCTTGAGAAAGGTTATACATCTAAATTATTGGAATGGTCGAGTGGTTTAGTTTTAGGTGGTCCTGCAAGGAGCAAGGGGTTGGACTCGATGATCCTCATGGGTCCCTTCCAACTCGACATATTCTGTGATTTTAGGTGACATGGGCAGGACACAAGTCAGTTCAAAGTCTGTAAATGCTCTGGGAAGCTCCTTTGGCTGATGACAGGATGACACAGGGTGACACAGGTGTAGCTGCTGGCCAAGAGAAGGCTCTCAGGATGCAGCCAAGGTGAGCAGGTCCCCAAAAGTGCTATGAAGGGCAGCTGAGGGGGCTGAGGGAGTTTATCCCAGAGAAAAGGAGGTTCAAGGGGGACTTTCTTGCTCTCTACAACTCCCTGACAGGAGAGTGGAGCCAGGTGGGGGTCGGGCTCTGCTCCCAGGGACAGGACAAAAGGAAACAGCCTCAAGTTGCACCAGGGGAAGTTTAGGCTGGATATTAGGGAAAATTTCTTCACAGGAAGGGAGCAGCCTGCCCAGCCTTGCTGCTCAGGGCAGTGGTGGAGTCACCATCCCCAGAGGGATTTAAAAGCCATGTAGGTGTGGCACTTGGGGACACCGTTTACTGGTGGTCTAGTGCAAAGACCATAATTGGTCCTGATGAGTGTATCAGTAAATGCTCCACCACTGAGGAGATAAGGAGGCTTCAAAGCACCAAAATTCATCCCTCTTCATGTGTTATTTGTGGTGATAAAATTGCTACTGCAATATATTCAAGTTAATGATGTGCATGTTGCTTCTCAACCCCTCCAGCCTCTGATCAAATTCTTGAGGCTCTCTAGCCCTCCTCTCATTAGGTGTCCCAGTATCGATCGATTATAAACTCAGATGTTTCTCCCTAGGGAGTGAAGAAAGACACAATTTTCTCTAGATCTGCATCCAGTCAAACACTCCTTTGAGAGCACTTGGTAAATAAAATTTTAAAAAAAGCTTTGACTTGACTTGAAGTCATAAGGGGAACTTCTGACTCCTGAATCGATGTGTAATGCACCCAGGAACCAAGAACTGCACTCCAAAAGAAGGTGATTTGACATTTTGGGTTTAGAAAACATAAAGTAGAATCCTGGCATATATTTTATCTGCACTTGGATGCATGTGCCACCAGAGAGAGCACATTGCTACAACCTTAGTAAGAGCTGGACAGCACTTGGAGCAGGCAGGTTTTACTCCCAGTTTCAGGTGGAAATGATGCTAAAAGCATCAAGCAGTGACCTAGAGGACAAGTTCAGTCCGAAGAGGAGTTCAGTAGAGAGTGAGTCTGAGCTACTAAATGGGAAGAGAATCTAAATGGGAAGATCCCCTTGCCAGTAAATAGAAGGAAGTCTTACCACCTTCTCCTGGCAGTGCCACCATGCAAACATGCAAACTTCAAGACAAATGAAGAATTTTTTGGTCTCAGCAGTGAGCTTATCAAGTGCCAACTCACCACTTAGCACCAGTTTCATTTACCTTTTCATCAGCATTAATATCACAGTGAAATGTTGTTAAAGTATGTTGGAAGGCACACAGGGAGAATAAATGACACAAGTGCCACATGGTAGGCTGAGACACAACACAAAGACAGAGCCAAGCAAAAAGGGACTGAGTCCAGTTGTCTTTCCAGTGCAAACACTCACCTTCAAAGGCCTCCAACCTGTTTTTAAATTACCATTCTGCGTTTCTTTCTTGTCTTTTTCTTTTGCACATGAAGCTCCCAAAAGTCTTTTGAAGATCAATGCACAAAAAAATCATGTGGTATGATCAGATACTGCTGTTGTGGAATTACAGAAGCTTCTAGTTACTGCTTAATTTTTCTCCTAAACACCTCATAAGGCCTTCACTTAAACCCCTTCACATTAACAGACCAAAGACACACAAATGAGTAACAAGTCTTCTGCAGGCACTGGCACAGATTGCCCAGAGAAGCTGTGAATGCTCCATCCCTGCAAACACAGACTCTTATTTTATTTTAGAATTGCAGTAAATAAGATGTAGGGCTTATGGGACCTATGTGGCCTATGAGTTCTATGCAACCTGTGGGGCCTATGAGGCCTCTGGGGCCCATAATTTGTCCTGGTTTTGGGTTTTTACATTTGGTTTTCCTTACAAGGCCAAATATTTAGGTTTAGGGTCATCATATCTAACTTTAAGTGTCAAACTTCAGTTCACTGCCTGCATTAGGAGGCCACTTAGGCTCTCCCTGGCTGGTGCAATGAGATAAACACTCTGAGAGGATGATTTGTAGGTTTAGATTGGATATGGAGGTTTAGATTGGATACTGGGGAGAAATTCTTCCTGTGAGGATGGTTGAGGCCCTGGCACAGGTTGCCCAGAGCAGCCTCATCCCTGGAAGTGTTCAAGGCCAGGTTGGACAAGACTTGGAGCAACCTGGGCTAGTGGAGGGTGTCCCTGCCCATGGCAGGGAGGTGGAAATGGATGATTTTTAAGTCCCTTCTAATCCAAACCATTCTACGATCAGAGAAACCCCCTGACTGCCTTTCCACAGCTTTTATTTAAAATCCGTTCAACCTTGCCCTGTCCCCAGGGAAGCTCTACACCTGGGAAACATGCTGAGAGGGTTTCTTTGTAGAGAGAAGAGGGATTATATTCTGTCAGCAGATTCAGACATAACAGCAAGAAGAACGCAAGGCACACCTTGGTTCATGCAGCTGAACACTGACAACACACTCATGGAAGCCAATAAAACAGTCTGTATGAATGAGGCAGTGATGCCTCAACCTTGCTTTTAATATCTAAGGTCATATTTAAGAGCTTGCTAGTGGAGACAATTCCTTTTCCAGGACTTCTGTTCCACAAAGACTGCAGGTCTGAGGAAGAAGCAGCAAAGGGAATTATATTCCATGGATTTTTTCCAAAGTCACTCTTTTATTAAGAGAAAAATTGAAGGCACCTTTTTATTGCCATGACCCAGCAACACTGACACTGGGCAATAGGACCAAGTACACTCCAGTCTGTGCTGGGCATGTCCTAGGACAAGGGGGAGGGTTTTAAACTGTCAGAGGGCAGGTTTAGATTGGATATTGGGAAGAAATTCCCTATGAGGGTGGTTGAACCCCTGGCACAGATTGCCCAGAGAAGCTGTGGCTGCCCCATCCCTGGAAGTGTCCAGGTTGGACAGGGCTTTGGAGAAACCTGGTCTGGTGGAAGGTGTCCCTGCCCATGGCAGGAGGTGGAATGAGATGATCTTTAAGTCCCTTCCAACCAGAACCATTCTATGATTCCATTATTCTATCAGCAGGGCAGGAGGGAGAACTGGAGCTGGAGGAAATCAGGTTAGAATGACGTTGGGGAGGTGCAGAGAAAAAAGGAGATACAAGATCCTTGTATTCCTGTAGTTCAGATTTTTCAGGAAACAGAGGTCCCTTGGTTCTTTGGAGGGGACATGTTTCAAAGGGGTGCTCAAAGTGTAAATTGCAGTCCCAAGAACATCTTATTTCAGTCTGAAAAAAGTTCCCTTAGTACTTTTTCTACTACATTATTAGTCACTGGTGGATTTCATCTCATTCCAGAGAGCAGGATGTGCTACCAGCTTGCTGCCCTAACATCCTCTGGATATTGGATATATATATTTCATTCTGGATATATATATTTCATTCTCTTTTATAAATCTACAATAGAACACAATTAATTCAGCAGAATGAACATGCACTCTGCAAGTTTAAACCTTCCTGCAGGTAAAAAGTGGGGACAAACCATGGTGTTACAAAAAGTAGGGTTAAAATGTACTCTGAGAGCTTCTCTTTCATTTTAACACAGCCACAGCTGCAACTTCATTCCTGGGGTTAAAAATTTACAACACCACCCCTTACACTGAGCAAATTCGGAATGCTGCAATATCCAACTTTTTGCTCATGTCTCACAGCTGATATTTAAAGTTATTATAATGAACATTTTGCTCCTTGCTGTGCATGGCTGATGAATACCAGCCTTTCTGATTCAGCAAATTGGGCCTTTATAATGGGGTGTTGAAACAGGGCATCAGAAATCCCAGCAGGCCCTGACAGAAAGCCAGGTAGAACATTCCAATATTGATTGCCTCCTGTAACAGGAAGAATACAGTGAATCTTAGTTCGAAATAAGTGTTTCCTATGGCACAGGTTTTTAAATATATACTATTTATTTGGTTTGGTGTTGTTTTTTTTTCTCATGGTGTGCGTGGCTTTAACACCCACTTCAACAAATATTAAAAAATAAATCCTTTGGCAGCTTCCTGAAGAACCACAACCTGGTAAATCCACTGCTATTGCAACAGGTCAAGGTGTTTTAGGCTATTTCATCATTCCAGAGGAACAGAAGAAGGTTAGATGAATACTTGGGACATGTGGCATGAGGATGCAATTTCCCAGTAAATCAGTGGGAGTGGAGTAAGTAATTCCTGAGAAGAGCTACCATTTAAACCACTGTCTCAATGGTCAGAGCTGCTCCTTCCCACATTGGATGTCACTGTATATTCAGTCCATATATGCTAATAAAATAGACACTGTAATTAATCTTTATTGAGCCTGGGTTTATATCCTTCTTCAGGCACCCACTTTTGGACACTGGACTGGTTGGAATATTGCTCTGATGGTCTCTCTTTTGCCCCCTCATGCCTATTTGTTGTTTTAGATATCCCCCAGACCGGTAACTGAAGCTTTAACCAGTTTGTGACGCTGATACAACAGGTTGTAAATGGGTAGAAATACCCACGTAAGCAATTCCCAGTTCCATACCGACTGGTATCCAGCTGCTCACAAAAATGGGATTATGAATCACAGTGAAAATTAAGGTCCTGCAGATCTCTGTGTGCAGCAATTCTCACGGAGTATATAGGCTTCATTTGCATAATTAGCTTGTTCTTGCTCAATGGTCTCCATGTAGGGCTGGGATGAGCCTGTGTGGATCAGCACAGCATTGGTTTTGGCACAAGAAATGTGCAGTGATAAATAGGCAATTTTAAACTTCATATTTGACATGAGACACCTAAACCGAAGCAGAGTGAAGCTGCTGTGCTCAGTAGACACTTCTCACATGTTTTTAAGACAGTTGTTGATGCTCTTATTCTCCTGTCAAGTTTGATACACAGCAGCAAATGGGTGAAAGAACCCAAAAATCAGCAGTCACCATCCAGGGATGGCTTCTATAGGAAACGAGGCTCATAAAGCAAATCTAGTATTAATTCACACTGGAGTCTCATGCTGGAGATTTTAGATCTTCTGTTAGGTTTCTTGGGTATTATATGCCATTAAAAAACCAAAAGGCAAGAAATGGTGCTTTAAAAAATTACCCTTGTATTTATTTCACTAATACACATAGGCTGAATCTCTTCTAACCCATCATAGGTCAGAAAAACAGCCCCCTTGTGTCAACACCTTCAATCAATAAACTTGATTAATTGGCACAAAAAGATAGTGTGGACCACTAAGCATGTTTCCAGTAGAATGGGAAAAACAAAACCTCAAACATAAGCATGTTTACTTCTAAGAATAACCACCCTGCTGATAAAATATAAGTATGACTTGAGTGGTAAATATATTTAAGGATAGGGCAGTGAATAGGGAGAGTTCTAGAACCCCTAGGAACCTCAACCATCCCCAAAAAATGTATTTTCACATTATGTATGTGTTTTTTTCAAATGTTAATTTTCACTTCCAAGAAGGAATGTGGGTCCATTAGAGGAGAAGGAATTTTTTCAAATCCTATGTCACTAGATTCAGTTTAGTGACCAGGCAAATCAATAAAGATTATTTCACTTAATTCTCATTTTTCCTCATGTATCCTCTACCAGAAGAGAATATGAGGAAGATGCATTTATATCTTCTGAGAAGATAGAAATACCCTTGAGGGACCAAGGGTTCAAGTGAGGAACATCCTCACAACTCATCCAGACTCCAATTTGTACGTGCAGAGCTTAACTTGTACTGACTCTACCAGTGTAACAGAACTCATCCCATACCACGACAGATGGTTCCAACAGCTCTTACAGCAGCATCATGAAAGTCACCACTTCATATTGCACAAGTTTCTCTAGGCTGTCCAGTAATCTCTGCTTCTCACTCTGAGTTTATCCTCAACTTCTGCACACAGATGTTTACCCTCTTAGTATTCAAGGCACGTTGTTTAATTCCAGTTGGCAATAATGGGAGCAGAAGTAGGGACTGGATGGCACTATGATGATTTTGAATTGTTACCTAAGACCCATCAAGTCCCTTGGGAGCAATTCCTCAAAAATGACACCGAACGCAAACAAACTGACTCAGTTGCTTTTTAGTCCCTGGTGGAGTTTCAGCAGGGACAGGCTCAACAGAACAATTTCAGGGCCCAGGCTGCCCAAGATAACACCTTAGGTATCACACTGCTCTTTAATTACAAAGGTGGAAATTTGTGTTGCGATTGTCAGTTGCCATTGAACCTGAGATGTAGAAATCCTCTAAAATGGGGCTCAAGTTCCTGCTCGAAGTATTCTGAGAACCAGACAAGAAACGCTATAAATAAGAGTCTTCTGCCAGTTTTGAGTTCTTTGCTGTGCTGTTGTCCACATTGCAAGGAGAGGGGAATGTGCTACCAGTCCATCCCTGGGGAAGAGGTAGGCACTATGGTTTTAAACAACTTTTCCTTGGCAGAGAGTCAAACCAAGGTAATTATACTGCCACAACAACCCTATAACCACCCTTTATGGAAGAAGTGGAGGATCACCTCTTCCAGCTCCATTTTAGAAAGAAAACAGCCACAAATGTCCTCTGAAAAGCACTTTCCTGCCTGGCTGCCAAGTGGGACCAGGCCTCTTGGGGTATGACAGGCAGGAAAACCAAACACACCCCACCCTTAGGTGGGTGATAAGATAAAAATTGCTCAGACAGAGGCAGCTCTGTACATGTAGAGACGCCCAGCTCAGCATTTTTAGAGCTTTAGAGTAACAGCAGAACACACCTACTGTGGGCAACACCTGAAGAAAAGTTTAGGTGGTGAGATGGAATATCTGACCTGGATTGTCAGAGTTCAGTGTAGATAATGGTTTTATTTCTGGCTGAATGTCCCTTTATGGATGTACGTTGTATATATAATGTATGTATATATTACACATATATTATATGTATATTTTACACCTATATGCGTATATATATGTATATATATAATATATAATATAAATATTATTATATATGTATATAATGATAAACATTATATATTATATATTTTATATACATTTATATGCATATGTTATTATAGATAGATTTTTATATAATATATACACATTATATATAATGTATATCTAATAATACATATGTATAATATATATGTGTATATATAATATATGTATTTAACATTTATATTTCTAATATATATTTACTATATAAATGTATAATACAGTATTTTTATATATGTATGATATACATCTATTTAATATACATATATTAGGTATACACTTATATATAAATATACATACTATATATAATGTATGTCTAATCATATATATGTGTACTAGATATGTGTATATATGTATTATATAATATATATAATATATAATAAAATAATATACTATATATTTATATTATGTGCATATATATGATTATACATACATTATATACACATTTATATATAATGTATATATAAAATTATAAATTATATTTTATAAACATGTATGTATAAATGTATATTATATTTTATATAATATATAAAATAAATTTTTAGATATAAAAATTTAAATGTATATATAAATTTCCTTCAGGTCAGACAACAAGTATGCAATAACATTGAAGAATTCAAGGAATTTTTTTGTAGGGATGGTTGGCAAGAGGAATCAGCAGATAAATCTTTCATGGGAATCATTTTGCCCTTTGGTGGGAAGGTGCTAAGCTGAGATCCCGCCACACAGAGCAAGACAACAGCAGAAAAGAGAGTTGTTCTTTCCATATTTAAATTCTTTCCATCATAGTCCACCCAAACTACCTTATCCAATTGCATCCCTAAATCTGGAGCCTGAGTGAAGAACGAAAACAAAGATACAGAAGAGCTTTTGCTCCACCTGGATAAGAAAAATCACTTTAGCAGCACCTCAAACTCCTGCAGCAAATAGGATCCTGCAAATCATCTCCCTCATTTCCTTGTCTCTTCCAGGTATTCCAGATGGCATATATTGTCTTTCATGAAATATTGCAGTTCTCAGCAGCTGTTATCCTACCCCTTGAAGTTTGTGAGCTATGTCTGACCAAGGTAAACCAGCTCCATTGTTAATAACTTTTATAAAATAGATAAAGAAATGAATATTGGCACAGAGCAGCCTGTTAAGCCAATCGGAGACAAGAACATTTTAATTAAAATGAGACTGCAAAAAGACAAACTCATTAAATAATGACACTCAGACAAGTAGAATTCCAATTAAATGGAACAAATCATCAGATTTATGAGTCACACCAGAAAGAATCATTTTGCATCAGTCTTATGCTGGTTTCAGTGGGACTCAGGATAATAATGAGCAGAGCTTTCAAGTCTCACTGGTAAAAAAAATGTAGGCATCCTTAATATTTATATTGCCTTCAGCAAGACATCAGTTTAACACTATCTTCATGTGCATGCAATACAATCCCTGCAGTCATGTTAAGACAGTATTGTCCCTTAAATATTTATAAAATGTTTCTGCTGTTGCAAATAATTGTGGATATCACCATTCTAACCAGGCTAGGATTTCAGAATACAGAATTGGTATAGGCACTAGTTAGCAGAGGTTTCCAAATTACATTTTAAACAGATTTTTTTTAATAGCTTCTTTTTTAAACAGGATCATTCTCAAAGGCATCTGTCAGCTATTATTATGAAATAATCAGAACAGTGCTATTAGTACCTGCACCTACACAAAAAAGAAGTATAAATAAAAAGAAGAAATGGAGATGTTCTTAAAACAACAAAGGCAAAAATAAAAAGCCCAAACTCCTGCTTTGTGAGGGGGGCTTGATCTTGTTACCTAGAAGAGGCTGTTGGTGCCTGTAGCTTGTAACACATGAGTTGCTGCTCAGTTGTTCATGGTAGTATCTCACTTTAAGATCTTCCACATCTTCCTCCTGTGGGTGGTTTGTCCCCTGAAAGCTCTGGGTGTGAATAGCAGAGGAGAAGAACCACATGGTCTTTGTTTTTGTGGGCAAATTGTCTATTTATTTGCCATTGTAGACTCACCTTCACAGGTTTTGGTCAATTAGGTGGACACAGCACAACACAGGTTCTGCCAGTGTGGCTCAACTGTCTCCTAGTGGAATATCTTTGCTCTACACGGTATTGGGAGATATCATTGAATTGGAATTCCTTTGCAAAATCAGCAAGATTAATCAGAGGTCTCACACTCTTTCTAAAACAGGAATTAATTTCAATCCAAAAATCGTGAAGAAGAACTTTATTCATAATTACAGCTAAAATTTCTTACAATTTCTCTTTTTTTCCTGTTTTTAGCTTTTCTATTTTAGCTTTTCCAAACAACCAGGTTATCACCACTCAGCTTTTTTTCCCCTGCTTTTTTCCCTGCTGTTAAATGATAACCACACATCAACTTGTTCTTTCATACATCCTCTATTTTTACTATTTGTTATTCAACATTCATCTCTCTGCCTTGACATTTTACCTTTCCCATACAATTTAAAGTACTCTGAATGAAAATATTCAACTATAGACCCACTTCTTTCTTTTATTGTCTCTCAAAACCCAGCAGTGTTCTTGGAGAGCCTCTACACAGGCGGGTATGACACTTTCCACCAGCAGAAGCTGTCCTTGACCATAACCACAGGTCCTTAGAATGACCAAGAAATAATCATTTAGATAAAATTTAATACACATAAAACTCAATAAAAGCAAGATTGCCATAAACACCCTTGAAATGCGGACCTGATCCTCAGTGCTTAGGCTTGTTCTCAGTCTTATTCAAGCTTGGTCTACATCAGAAAGCCAGTCAGACAGCACAGTCAGCACTCAATTAACATATATACATGTATTTATACCTATAAATAATACATGCTATACAAACTGGATTCAAACTGCCTACTACAGGTGTAAACCAGCAATTAATTATCTCCCTCCCCACGCAATCCATGAACAGAACTAGTTATAACACCTAAGTAATCAGAACAAGTAGTTTACATGTGATCAGTAGCAATGGGGACATACCCCAGGCCATCTTGTTCTTTGCACCTTTATCTATTCAAAAATATCCCTTAAAGATTCCCCCTGCCCTAATATCTCCTGACTTCCTGCAGTTTGCTTTGTGCTATCCCAAAAACACTAAGGAGACCTTAATACTGAAAGAGGCTTGTAAGGAAGATGGGGAGAGAGTTTTAACCAGGACTTGTAGTGACAGGACGAGGAATAATAGTTTTAAACTGTCAGAGGGCAGGTTTACATTGGATATTAGGGAGAAACCCTTCCCTGTGAGGGTGGTGAGGCCCTGGCACAGGTTGCCCAGAGAAGCTGTGGCTGCCCCATTCCTGGAAGTGTTCAAGGCCAGGTTGGACAGGACTTGGAGCAATCTAGTCTGGTGGAAGGTGTCCCTGCCCGTGGAACAAGATGATCTTTAAGGTTCCTTCCAATCCAAACCATTCCATGATTCTCTGACATTATAAAGAATTTCAGTTTAAACTTCTTCCATAAGCAATGAGCTGGTGCCTCCAATGAAGTTCAACTCATCAAGTTGATTCAAATTCTCCCCAGTTTAAAAGCCCACCTCTAAATTCTGAGATTGAGAGCAGAAAAAAATAGAGGTTCATGGTTGAGATCAAGAAAAAAAAAATGTATCTTTAAGCCACTTTCCCACTTGATTCTTACTGAAATTAGCTTTACCCAGCTCCTGAGTTTTTATGCCTGAAGACACACACATGGATGGTCTGGCAGCAGTTGTGTGGTGAAGAGGTTCCCTTTGAGAGTTGCCAGTTTTTATCCATGCAGATATGCTTCAAGCCAGTGCTCCCCAGAATCCTTCAGGGAACTGCAGGAACAGAAGTTCAAAAAACCATTTATGAAGAGACTATTCAGTTTTCTGGGAAGCAAATTGTAGTTAAAGGAATAATTGGAAAAAAATGGATTTTAAAGTGCATGGATATCTCATAGCAAAATCTGACTACTGGGAATGAGTAGAGAGGATTTAAGGAAGAGGGAAAAAAAAAATCTTTCAAATTGCCTGTAGAAAAATCTAAATAAACTACAGGTTTGACCATGGTCGCTGACTTGCAGCGGTTCCCTGTATCCCTCCCTTACATGACATTAGAGTGCAAAACTATCTTGTTAATGGATACTTACTGCAAAATATCTACAAAGGCTGTCAGTAAAGTCTTGGTTTTATATTCAATGCCATGCTTATCACAAAGGCTTTTCACTAGAGGAGCTACTTTCCAGTAGTTGTGTCGAGGCATTGTGGGGAACAGGCTGCAGAATGGGATGAAACAGAGTTATTGTAAGACTTGGCTTGCACCACTTTCTGTCCTCCCTGATCAAAATATTCCCCTGCCCTCCCCCAGAAGGAGAGCAAAATGTCTCTTGAGATGGCTTATTCCTGGAAACAAAGAATAGTTTGGATGGGAAGAGACCTTAAATATCATCCGATTCCACCAGATCCTTTAAGGTCCCTTCCAACCCAAATCATTCTAGGATTCCACAGTTCTAAGTGCCCCATATTATTTCCACTCTTACGCCCAAAATTATACTCACTGATGCTCAATTTGGAAGTTCAAGTGCCCAGTGAACCAGTCATTGAACAAAGATTGCTTCACGTTGCAGGTTGCATGGAGCTGGGAGGGAAAAAGACCCCAAAATACATGATTTAGGTTTTATTTTCCTGCAAGTTTGATGTTTGAACCCCAGCAATCATTGCCCACCCTCATCTTACATAGAAGAAAAGTCAGGGATTACAGCTATCATTGCCCTGAGGAATTAAATAAAGTCTAGACTAGCCAGGCTGAGTCTTTTTCCCTTAATAAAAGGGAAAATGCTTAGAACACACTACATGGGTTTATGTTGCTGGAGCCATTATATATGAGAGTGAAGTTGTATTTACGTATTTATTTTGATCAGATTTTACCAAATTTTGTCAGATTTATCTTATCTGCAATAAACCTGCAACCTGTAGGGTAAAAATAAAGGGATCCAATCCCACTTTGCTTCCTTTAGTTGGCCTAAAAGGGAGATTGACTGTTTCACCATCAATACTTTTCTGTAATAGGAAGGGAAAAGTACTGTAAAAAGAATATATCAACACCTTTCAGTCAAAAAACCAAGACTTTTTAAATCTAGATGTCCTGTTTTCCAACTAAAGCTTTAAATGGCTTGATTATTACAGAAAGGATGTTGTCTTTGTCCTATGATTCAGAAGTGTAGACCCAGTATTCCAGAAGAAAGGAGCTTCTCACCTGAGTAGACACCCAGTCTTTGTTCTGATCATAATCAATGTCCATTGGAATGTGGTTCATCTGTGACACCCAAATAAACCAGGTGCTCTCAAAGTACCTGGACAGATAAACAGGGAAACACTTGTTACATCTCCAGTGTCGTCCAAATTTACCATTAAAACACATTGCTGAGTCTCTTAATCTTAACTAAAAGAGCAGTTTTATGTAATTCAGGATTTCCTATTCCTAACTTTTAGAGTGTAAGAACCACTCAACTTGTAGCTGAAGGTATCCCTGAGCAGCGACCACCACCCTGAAGTTAAACTGTTCCTTCTTGACTATTTATTGCTGAGAAAATTGTAGTGACTGGGACTAATTTTAATTTATTTCAGTATTGATTACATATATTAGTCTTGGAGACTCCAGATGTTCTGTATGTTACCTGGACAGCCAATAGTATATCATGAAGTTCTTAAATCCCATTAAAGGAATATACATGAGGGAAACTCGGATGGTGAAAGACACAATCAATATCAGGTCCTGTAAAAAAAATAACCCAAACCAAGATGAAAATCAGCCTTTGTTGATGAAATCCCTCCACTCCATCCTCTCCCCTTTACTTGAACTGCAGCTAAAAACTGTTCTGATGTATGAATTTCTTATTGATTTATCAAGAGGAAGCTCCACACCACCATTCTACAGCAAATTGAGTGTATCCCTAAAATATTCCCACAGCACACACTTAATAACTGCAGACAACAGCCCTGTCATCACACTCTGTCTATGTTTGAGTTTTCTCTTAACTTTTATTTATCTGCTAGAAGATTGAAAAGCCTTTTCTAAACAATTCTCCCTTGCTGCAGCAAGCCCAGAATCAGCCTTTACTATCTTAAACCCCAAAAACAGAGGTAAATATTAATATAGTGACATTATTTGGGTTTTCCAGATACTGAAGCTGTGCTTACCAACCACTTTTTCCTCTTGATTGTAAAGTGGAATATAGTCAGCTGGAAGAAGGGGATGAGTGCAAGTGGGGCCAACACTGAAGGAAAGAATGGAAAGAGAGAGACATTTATAATTTCACTGCATCCTAGCTCTTACAGAATAGTCTACTGTGAGAACAATGATTCTTCTTTCCAGTGGAAGAAAAATTGCTGTCTTCCATTTACACCAACTTTCATGCATTCACAAAATCTCTTAGTCTTTTTTTCTCATCACTTCTTCATTTCTTTCCCATCCCTTTCTTCCCTCTACTTGACTCACCCTCATCTAGTACTTCCATCACATAACCCTTGCAGAGACACAGGGGCAATTCCTCCTCAAGTGGACCTTCTTGAACATGAAGGAAGCTTTCTGAAGGTGTCACTTCAATCTTAAAAACACCTTTATTTTGGGGAGGAGATGTACTCCTGATTTAGCGGATACTCACAGAAGAAATACTTATGCTGGTAATTGTAAGGCATGAACTTCTTCTTCTTCTTTCCAAGCTGAAAAATGAAAAGATATTGTAATGAACCAGTGAGAGACTATACAAAAATGCTCAAAAAAAATGCTTACAAATAATTTGCATTTTGTAGGAGAATGAAATTCAATCTAATCAATTCACCATGGAGTGCTGAGGCTATTGGCACTTGGAGAAGAACAGGTTGTTAACATGGAAACTCAGTCACTGAGTTGGTGGGTTCCAACTTTGGAGATTGGAACTAGCTGATCTTTAAGGTCCCTTCCATCCTAAACCATTCTAGGATTCTATGAATGCAGGATGTGTTTGCTGTGGAAGCTACATCTGAACTTCTGTATCCCAAATTTCTGAGTAATAGAGGAGAGGGTGGACAGATATGACATAATTTGGAAGCTGTCCTATAATGTCTCTAAAATAACTTCTGCAAGATCAAAGTACTGAATGTTCTATAAAGAAATCTGCCTTCTTGTTTTGTCAAATACTTTGTCTTCAATTACAGAAATATTTACACCTCAAAGATGTCTTCCCTGGATCAAAACCGAAACAACAAAGGAAGCAGACAAACAAAGCCCCCGAAATCCATTTTGCCTGGCCATGGTGTGTGGTATTTTGTAATTCTACTAGAGAAGCCTTTCTGAGACAGCAGAGCCGGAATTTTCCATGTGCCTTGGAGAGCTGTAGTTTCTTTGCTTATTACTAGCTAAAGGAGAGAAACAGGCTTTATTTTAAGAAGCTGATTACCTTGCAATGAAGTAATTTCATCACCCCATGAGTAAATAGAATTAGTAGGAAAACAAAAGGCAAATGAGACCTTGATGATATCAGAAATCATAATGGTGCAGGGAGGATGTATTCCTAGTTTTTCTTTTTGTGAAAGCCATACAATTTTGGATTAAGAAATCATCTGCACTCGTGTTCGATGCATGGCAGCAATACTGGTCCTGAAGGATTTAGGTGCCAAAAAGCCAGAAGGACCCAGAGGGAACATCTGACTCACTAATAACTGACTAATAACATGTAACATTATTGTAAATGCACTGACTCACCCTCTGAGCTTCCTCCAAGGTTCTCACCCTTCCTGAAGCACCGATTGCAAGACTTGGCTTCTCAGGAGCTGTTGCCTCAGCATCATAATAACCAGGCAATACATGAGACTCTTAGACCTTGGAACACTTTGGGAATTATCAGAGAATCCTGAATGGCTTGTGTTGGAAGGGACCTTAAAGATCACCTAATTCCAAGGCACAGTCTGGATGATTATTATTATCCCTCCCTCTATAGATTTCTGCCATTAAATCTGCTTTTCCAGACATCCCCATGCTCACCTCCACAGAAAGTGTCTTTCCCAGGCTGAAGAGGAGGGGGTGCATGTTGAGGTCAGGGTCTTTACGGAAGCAGTTGGGTTTGGCGTGGTGCTGGTTGTGCAGGTGGTTCCACCAGCTGGCAGATAAGCCCTGGAAAAAGGGAACACCAGGGATTCAAACTGGAACGATATCAGATCACATTGCTATTTATCCACCTGTTATTGACAGTTTGCACCGCAATTCCCTCCCAGTTGATACTGCCTGGATACAGGGACACTCCAATCCATTGCTGTGTCCCCATTAGCCCCAGAGAATATTCCCACCATGAGCCAACTACCTTCAGAACATTTATCACCACCATCTGCAGCACCCGATTCCATCTGGGCTTCCTGAAGACAGAGCAGTGCCCCAGATCATGCTGGAACCAGCCCATCTGGATCTGGAAGACCAAAGGGTCAATGAAGAAACAGAATCTTGGCAGCATTGCAATAATTTGCCTTGTAATAATAATTTGCCTCCGTAACTTCGTAGTGTGATGCATCTTCCTTCTGCTTTGGGGAAAAAACACTCCCTGATGTCTTGCATGTTCAGTGCTGAGAACTTCCAACCAAGCTACTGTCCACTAAAGCTGCTCAGTTCCAGATATTGACTTTAGCTGGAATATAGGGAAATCAGCAAAGCATCACAACAATTAACTGTTACAGCATAGAAGTCTTTCAGCTAGAAAGTGGAAGAATTTCCAAGTCTACAGCTTTATTGCATTCCATATTTCCATGGAAATATGAGTGCTCTTTGAGGAATATCCACCTTAACAGATAATAGGCAAATAGAACAGATCATGTAAATGAGTTCATTTGCATTTGTTCCATGTATGTCTGAGCAAATTTAAGCTTTTAGCTCTACTAAGAAAATATTTCTTCTTCCCCTCACCCTCAAATTTATCTCATGGAAGGGCCACAAAGTCCTATTTCCTCCTTCCCTGCATGGATCCTGCCCTTCTGTAGTTGAATTTACTAATCCAGCAGAAAACTATTCAGGGTTAGTGAGGAAAAGTGGCTCATAAAGGACCAAACAAACATCAGACAGAAGGAACAGGGAGCCAAAAGTGCAGCTGAGAATGAAATATTCCCTCGTTTGTGATTAGATCAGCAAATCCCATCTTGTGAAACAGCCAGTTCCACAACATCCCACCAAATCTTGGGTTGTCAGCAAAACCAGATTTGCTGGAGGCAATAAAAATTGTGATGTAGAACGTGCTTGTCATCTTCAGGCAGGTAACAGGACCTGAGGAGAGGCAGCGGAGCAATGCCTGGGATGTGAACATTCCATGAATCCTCTCCATCTGGAGGAACCAAACACGTCTGCAGGGCTGAGCAGCTGTCAGCACTTTACCTGAGCAACAGTGAAGAATGCCATGCCAGCCAGAAAAGGCACTAAGGAGATGCCAAAGTACCAGATCACGAGCCAGGATGCAGCATCCAGTACCAGGATGTGAAGGAAAACCAGGAAGAAGAAGAAGTAGTTTGGCCTCAGAAGTCCCATCTTCTCAACAGTGCAGCGCAGCTCACGAAAATCTTCCAGGAGGGATTTCTGGAGGTAAAGTTAAAATTAATGCACTATTTACTTTGAAAATGTAACATGGCAGACTCAAAAACCCCAAAGCAGTCATGGGAGTCAGAGGAGATATTCTCTCAGAGGGGACTCTGTGCAAAACAGGGCATGAGATCAACAGGTCTTGCTTTTGCTTTGATACTGAGACATCACAGTGGGGAGAACTGAGCAGAATTTGGGGCTCTGGAGCTCATTCCTCACACCCAGGGGAGGATTTAATGATCCTGGGATGGTCATGTTTCCATGCCTGACTAGCACCGGCTGCCTCCCCACCCCCTAGCCCATGGCACGGTGTCAGGTGTGCTCCTTCAGACAGGATTCCTGCTCCCTCTCTTATTTTCCTTCTCCTCCCAGGCTGAACCCCAAGCCGTTCCCAGCTCTGGAATCTGAGACACTCACCTTTTTATTGGACTCAAAGCTGGGTTGATCTGGTGCCAGGTCCCCAATCAGCAGAGATCTCAAGTACTTTTTCACCAGAGACTTATCGTTGTGAAAAGCTACAAAGGCATCCTGAGAAACACAAAGGGAGGGAGGGAGAAAGGGCACGTGACTAAATCCCAGACGCTGAGCCTCTCCTTTCCTCAAGTCTTTGGTATAACACGTAATCCAGTTCCCATTGTCCAGAAGCCTTTGGGTTCCTCTTTACCACCTACTGGAGCTCGGCCCAAGGATGCTGGAGAAGTTTCAAGAAACCAGATTTCATAAAAGGCCCTGGGCGAGGCTAGTAATGAACATGAAAGGGTTTGATGAAAAACTCTTTGCAGAGGGAAACATGTTCTTTCATCTGCTTGTTTCAGCACAGTCTGTCCCTAGAAGGCTCCAGCCAGCAGCCCTTCCCTATGTATGGGACCCAGGTGCGGGAGAACACATCAGGGAATGGGATGTGTCTTTGCCATGCTTGGGATGAGGCTTTTAAAATCCTGTTTGTAACCCACTAGGGCCAAAGGGAATATGTGCTGAAGCTCCTTACACAGCAGGAGTGTAGTTCCCTGCAAGTTTTCAGGCTGGATGATATTTTGGGGAAGTAGGTAATAGTAGTGACACAATGGGTCCGTTCAAGAAGCATTTGAAATCCCAGTTTTAAAATCAAAGACAAGTAATGGAATAAAGGGTGAAATTCCAGGTAAATCAAAACTCTTCTTTAGCTCAGTGAATTTTCCAGAAGATAAAAAGGCTGACCATGCTCTATTTAGGTCCAGAATGAGTAGATATGGCAAAATCCTCAGTGTTTGAGCAGTCAGGTACTTGCTGATTTTGGGTGTGAGAAACAACGTGGATGATCATGACCCAAAAAAATTCTGCATGTGCCTGGTCAGGACCAAGTCCCTGGAAAAGGACAGGGGACTTCCTTGCAGTCTGACATTGCTCTGGATCCTTTTGGCTGGAGAACTGGAGACAATCTTTCTCTGAGTACTTTAGTCCAGAAATATTCAGAGCAAGGTGATTTTTTGGACATTTGAGCTTTTTACAGACATCCACTGACCCTTTGTCACAGTGACAACTGAATAACTCTGTCCAGACCCAGAGGACTGGGGAAATCTCTCCATCCTGATTCTGTGCCCCTCATCCATTCTTATATACCTCCCTCCCGCCAAGAATCTGATTCAAGCCAGGAATCTGATTCAATCCGTAAGTGTCTATACTGCAGCTTGGAAACAGGAGCCACAATACCTTCAAGCAGGAATCCCTCTCCACAAGATCAGTATCACAGATTCTTATCACTGAAAGCCCCTCAGTCCTGCCTGTCGCTTCTCCTCCCTCCTCTCAGGTCCTGATAATCATCTTAAAAGAGTTTAACTTTAAGATTTATCACCTGCAACACACGCAACTCCCAACATTTGACATCAATGCAATGTTCTTGTTGATATTTTCAAATTAATCCACACAGAAGAAGAAAATTCTCACTGTATATATACAATTATGAGGTCTGGAGTAGTCAAGAGTACTTGAAAAAAAATCCTGGATCCTAGTTTTAGGTAAAGTCCTGCCCCAGCAATTTTTTGAAACACCTTCCAGTCCTGCATTTCTGTAAAAGTGTGGTTTTTTTCTCAGAATATATGAACAGAGCAGCATTTTAAAAGCAAAAAAAATTATACAAATTAGCAGATTTGCTATATATACAGATTAGCAGAATACAAATTGAGAGCAAGACAGAAGGATATTGTTGTAATGCAACACAAATCCACACTGTACCCACAATTTTGGCTACTAGTTGTGGTCCTGTGCTCAAAGGGATGTAGCACAGCTACAGGTTGGAAAAGACCTTTAAGATCAAGTAAAATCAGGTTGTAATTATTGGAATAATAAAAGCAGGCAGGATAAAAGGTCATCCTTTAAACATATTCACCCCAGACAAATTCACTGTGGTTAAAGCCCCTGGGTGTCCATAAATAAAATAATCTAAATGCAGGTCCTTACACTGCAGGAGCTGGGAGGACATTGCTTGGGGCCAAATAATTCCATGCATTCTGTATTCCTTGAATCCTTTTGTAAAAGTCCAGTAACAGAACCTGCAGGAGGTGGCACGAGGATCTCTGGACTGGCCTGGCATGGCTGGTCTAGGTTCTTAAGTCACTGAGGTACAGGAGAAAGCTAACAAGACTCAAACCTTTCTTTCCCTTCCTTTGAGAACACCAGATATTTTTCTGCCCCAGTTTCAAGCATGGAAACATTCAATTCAAGGAATGAAATGTGAAAAATACCTGATCTGGTTCATTCTGGGCCAGGACTGGGGAAGTGTTATCCCATTTCAAACTGAAACCTGAGAGATTAGATTAGCTAAAGAGCTTCCTTCAAGTCAAAAAGTCTTGTTGAGACAAGAATTAAATCTCCCACATCACAAGCTTATGCCTGAAACCTGGCCATGTTTTTAATGCTCGTATTTCTGACTATTCAGGTATTCAATATCTCCTTTCAGCAGAGAGATCTGCTTCGAATTTATTATTTCTGTCAACAAGCAACACAATTATTTCAGAGAAATCCACTAAATCAACAAATTTTTGCAGGAGATCTATTTTCAAATATATTTGTGGAAGTTTTCCTTGCCTCTTGCAGCCATTGTGCTGCTTTCTCAGCCCACTCTCTGGCCAAGCACAGTGACAACCAGCACGTCCTCCTGCCCTGGCACTGGAACCACCTTCCTACTCTGTCCTCCTGGGTCTTACCGTGGCATCTTGCCCAGCATAGTGGCTGATAACTCTGCTGCCTCCAGGGTGCTTCTTGGAAAACCTGCTGACATCATAGACCTTCCTGTCGATGACCAGCCACTGCTCCTGGCTCTCCCCACGGCCGTTGTGCATCCTGACCTCTTCCCAAGTGAAAAGCTGCGGGAAGGCCGGAATGGGACTCGTCCCCTTCTCGCTGGAGCCCGTCTGAGGAGGCATCTGTGCACTCAGAGCTGGGATCCACCAGGCTGAGCCTTGCTCTGTGTCCAGGCTGAGGGTGGACCATCCCATCCTGCCCGTTATACAGCCTCACTCCAAGCCACTCCCTTGTGCTCCAAGGGCTGGTTGGCTCTCCTTGCCCAAACACACCCTTCCAAAGTTCCCTCCCCTTCCAGATGCTTTACACACCCATAAATAAAAGCCCTGCTCCTTCTTGTGCTTTCTGAGTTGCCTTTAGAAGGTCTGATTACTCATGAGAGTTGTGGACTGCTCCACTGAACACAAACAGGAATAAACAGACAAAATTAGGATTATCTGTTGTCTCTAAATGGTCTCATCACTGCCCAAAACCTTCAGGCTGTCCTTCATTTTTGAAATTTTCTGTGTTGACCCTGGCATGGTAAATTCATGTGTCTTTCTTAGCTAAAATAATCAAAATGCTATCAAATCAGAGTAAAGATGGTAAAGATTCAGAGTAAAGAAAGAACACAATTAGGAAAACATCCTTTATTTCCAATTAATTTGGCTTGTTCATTGTATACTTCGCATAGAGCTGTGAAAACAGAGTTTCCTGTATATTCTTGACTCACTCAATCACCTAATTGTTCAAGTAATTAATTCATAAGTCTATAGCATTAGAATATTTTGGAATTAGGAGTAATAATAATAATAATAATAATAATAACAACAATAATAACTGTTAGCACCAAATTTGGCTGTAGATTCAGAGTTCCTAAAGCTATGTTTAAAGGCAACGTTGAGATAATTAACCTCACTTAAACAATGCTCCTGAAGAGACAAAATCTAAGCATCTCTGATGTTGAGAAGATCTGCTATGAGTACAGAGGTGAAGAGTTCTCAGCTGTAACAAATAGCAGAGAGAAGAAGGCAATGCCAAGCTTCCTATGAACCCACATCAATTTTGCCCATGACCCAGAAAAAACTAAGCCCGCATATAGGAAATACTGTCCTACTTGAGATTTAGGATTCTTTTTATCCTGGTTGAATTTTTTTAGTCCAAAATTATGAGCCCTGAGTACTTTTGAGGAAGGTACAAGCAGCAGGCAGATATGGTACAGTCTGTTCCCACAGATTTGAGTTAAATCACAAATCATGAGTTTCCCCCCTTTTTATTTGCACTTATGAATTTATTATGTCTGTAACCCCAAATATTGCCTACAATGATGCCCAATCCTTGCCTGAAATCTGACCAGTTCCATGCCTCAACTACCTCTTGTGACAGTGAGTTTCACAGACAATTCACACACTGTGATCCAGAGAAAGGAGGGAGCTATGTGAGCTCCCAGTTCTGAGAAGGACTGAGAACACTCAGCTGAAGTTGCAGACCTCAGGCAGGACAGAAAGATAAAGAAAGACAAAGATAAAGTTCAGAGAGCCAAAGGCACCTCAGCAGGATGAGTTGTTTCCCCTGTCTCCCAAGTAGATGGCAAGGAGGAGGCCTGGGCAAGAGCTGATCGAAGCAGAGGTGATCTGATATTCCTCTCATGAGGTGAAAAGTACCATTTGATTTATGTAAAATAACTTTATTTTCAAGAGTTTGTCCCTGAGTGACTCTGGAATGGAGCTCACAGGATATTCATGCTGTAAGAGACAATGAAGCTTCTCAGTTTTTCACTCTGTGCCAGTCTCAGACTCCAAACACAGTGACAAATATGAAGTCTTGGTTTTTGTGTTCTCCAGTGAATTAATAACAGCCCAAAAGCAGTTGGATAGAGACAGCTGAAATTCCACAGAGCAGACACCTGCCTTGCCCTTAGCTCTGCATGGAGTGAGCAGTTTTCTGACTGCCACAGAATCCTAACTTATGCAATTCTAATTCTTTAAATCATGTAGCATCTTGTGAATTAATAAGTCAAGCCCAAAACAGCTGTTTAGAAGTTCCTGACATGTGGCAATGGTTGAACCACCTAAAGTAAAAGAGAAATGAGACTGTTGGTATTAGTCAGAAGACAGTGATAAAAGAATGGGAGGAATAATTTCTACTCTGCTGTCACATTGCATTTTGTAACTCTTTATCTTGCTCTAAATAAAACTTGAGAGTGTCCATGCCAATGATGTGTTCATGTTTTATTGTATATGTGTGGAGTCCTACTTAAATCATGTTTAGTACTTGAGGTGCTGAAAATAAAATATGCAATAGTTTGCGCAATTTTCCACATATGTGGTTTTTATAGATGTGAAAATATCAAATTACTCCACAGCTGGCTGAAAGTACAAAAAAAGCCCTTCCCATGGCCCTGTATTCAGGCTTGTAAATGCAGCAGTTACCTGAAAAGGAGAAGATAAAAATGAGGGGTTTGATTTTGGTCACAGAGCCAGATGTGAACAAATATGGGATGTCTCTGTCTATAAACACAGTCAGCTGTGATTTCACTGTTAACACACACTGTGGGTACCAGTACCCACCAAACTGTTGCTAATTAGATGAATTAAGTTTGGGAACTTTAAGATGCTGTTAATACAGCATCTGTATTAACAGTGTGCATAATATTTAATGTCTGAATTTATTTTCCATCAGCTCCCATCCAGAGGGTCCTGCAATGCCCATTGATATTCCATCACATTAAATCCCCTCCCAGTCTGAAAGCAGAAGCTCTGTCTATGTTATCCAGGTCACCAAACAGATTTCAGAACTGCATGGAAAAGCCCAGAGAGTGAAAGCCACAGCCATGCTCACTCAGATAAATTATTGGGAAATCTGTCAAAGTGAGTTTACACCACACTCAGTGTTCTGCAACAACTACCCACAGACCTGCCAAAATCTGTGTTGTGTGCTCCTGGGAGCTGGTACACGTGCTCAGGGCTGTTCTCTTATGACTAAGAAACTCCTTGCCCAGGAACTTGACATGATTTCCCAGATTTCCAGAAAGACAGTATGTGACTCCTCAGCTGGGAGTTGTTGCATCAACACTTTTATCCCCCATAAATATTTGCAGCTTAATCCACTGCAGATATGTGGTCCAGAAATAAATCTAGTACTGAGGCATCCCAAAGCATCTTGGAAGTGGTTCTGTGATTCTATGAAGTGTCTTAGAGGTCTTTTCCAACCTTAATAATTTTATGATCTCATTTCTAAGAAAATCTCCTTTTCCTTCAAGCTCTGAGGAATTTTTTCCTATAGGATACCAATTTTTTTACAGAGTTTTTTGACTACCTTTTCTACAGAAACTAAGTATTTCATGGGGCCTGTCATACATGCTGTGACAGCACCTACCAAGTGATGCTCCTGGGCAAAGCTGGATGGAGAACATCTACTTTACAAGATTTACAGTCTACCCAGAGTTGTTCAACATGAGACAGACATTTATAGGTTGTACATGTCTCCAGAGTCAGCTGTCAACAGTAGAGAGAGCTGGAAAAGCAGGACCTTGCGCTGAAGCCATGGGACAGCATCTTGCCTTTGTGGAGAACTCAGGGATGCTCTTCCCTAAAGTGGCTCCAGCCTATGGCAGGGAACTCACCTGCATCCATTCACAGGCCAGCACACAGGTCCCTGTAGATAGAGCCTGTTTTTCTTCCCGGATTTCATGGACTATCATTCAAAACTCCCTCTTCTGTGACTATGATGTGCCTCTTCCCAAACACAGCCAGGAAATGGAAATAGCTATAATTATTTTATCCCCAGCATAAAACTTAATGGGGAATCCATAATTTAGGACAAGGCTACATTTGGAAAGATTTCTTCAATCTTTTCAAGAGACAAAAACTTTTGCAGTTGGTACAATTTTGTTTTGGAAAGAAAAAAAGATAAATCCAGCAATTGCTTGATGAGAACATTAGAAGATACCATATCAGTCAGGAGGAGAAAAGGACCGGGTTCTCTTTTTTTTTAGCATATTCTGCATTAAGAGACACAACCCCGTATCTCAGATGGGGTTACTTATCAGGAATACCATGTAATTTCAGAGATGGGAAGAGAAATCAAGGAGTTTTTCATAGACAGTCACGTTTGCAATGAATGTTTGCTTCTCTTCCCTGCCTTGAGGGGTTTAATTTGCTCAGATATTCAAAGTCTTTATTAATTTTTTTTCATTCCTTAATCCAGATTTCAGTAGTAAGTTAACACATGGGGGTTTTCCTCTATAATCTTTGCAAAACAGAAAAAAACCATCTGTGAAATACCACGTTTTCCCTCTCAATTTTGGGTTACATTTTATGGCTGAACAATAAAACCCCAAAACAAGTGCCTTGTTAATTATAATGACGTCTAAAACTAGGTTCTGTAATAAGCCTTCTCACCCAAAACTCCCCACAGAACAATAATTTTTATTAAGACACATATTATGTAATTTTTTTGTACTTCTGAGCAAGTTCCTAAAGCCCCTACCCGGGAGACGCTGCAATGCTGCACAATGAGATGTAAAGCCTGACAGGATTTGCTGTTGTAATTCTGATGTGACCTTCTCTCACACACACCAGCTGTAATTACACCCCCCAAATTCTTTTCAAACAGGAGTGATATCAATCTCTTCAATGTACTTTTCTAGTTTGTGTATCTTATTTAACCTGCAATTCCAATTAAATATGAAATATGAATATACCCTTTGCACCATTCAAATTCATGGAAGCCAGAACTCCATGGGCTCTTCTGTGGCTTTAAGATCTAAATTCAGCTGATCTAAAATGGTATATTCTAAATTTAACAGTTGATAAAAAGGCTCTCTCTCAAGTGCACAGGTAGCATTATATATTATTAAAAAGAAAAATAAGACACAGTATAATTCAAGATCAAATTGCTAAATGACTGTAACAAACCCATTTTGTTTTCCCACTGTTGTACATTTGGGTAGCATTTTTATAGCTTTTTTAGCATTTATACTTTATAGCATTTTCTGTGCTCAGTGCAGGGCTCCCACTATTTGCAGACACACTTCTGAATATTCTGCTCATCCACAGAAGGAAAAACCCTCCAAAAGGTGACTCCACTTGCAAGTTTGTTTTAATTCTTGGCTTGTGCAACACTAGTTAGGAACAAAGTGACATAAGCAAGGATTAAGACATCCACAGCCTACACACAGAACACCTTCCTTTGTCTGTCCTTCCTATGGGTCCTGGGCCACCTTCCAACCTCTGCAATACGTGCAGCGGGGATCCTGCAACAACTTGCCTCCTGTTCTATTTGACCAGAATTCAATTCCCTAGCCTTCATCATCTGCCTCTGTCTTCCTCAGACACATGTTGTGCTGTATATTCCATGCATTTTGACTCTGAGATGTCCATCATCCTTAAACTTCTACATCCTACCCTGCCCACAAGGACATCAGTCATATTTTTCCTTTACGTGACTGAAGGGGCTTTTGCTACTTACTTTAATTCCTTTTGAAGTTTAATTTTTCTTTGACACTATTGCAATTCCTAATTGCAGTTCCATGACCTTTTCACTACTCTTTTTATTCGCAGTCTGTCTCACAGATTGTTCCTCATCAATCCAAAATGATCTTGTGAGTTCGTTTCTCCCCTCCTTGCAAGTCCCATAAACTCCTTATATGGAGTTGATATAAGAATCCTCGCATGGCCTCACAGGCCTTCAGCATCATTTCAAGGGACAAAGGATATTCCAGAGCTGTACATGAATGTCTGGTTGATAAAGGAAAATACTCAAGCACCAGGCCAACACCTACAACGCTTGTAAGCATCCTTGTAACTCTCCAGCTTGGAGTAAGTACACGAAGTTACACCCCATTCCTGTCCCATTAGATATTGGGAAGAAATGAGGGTGAGGAGGCTCTGGCACAGGTTGCCCAGAGAAGTTGAGGCTGCACCATCCCTGGAAGTGGTCAAGGCTCTAAAGTGCTTGGAGCAACCTGGTCTAGTGGAAGGTGGTGTGGAACAAGATGGTCTGTAAGGTCCCTTCCAACCCAAACTATTCCATGATTCCATGATTATTAGGCAGACATTGTCTAGGCAATCTAGAGACCATTATCCAGACCGTTATCTTTTATTTATTCCTTTATTTTTGGTAATTTGGAATATTTGTTCCAGACAGAAATATTTTAGCTTTCTAGTTTCCAGTGAGGTCACAGGTTCCTGATCTTTCACTTGGATGAGGGGAGAAAAGGGAATAGAGAAAAGAAAAATGTCAAAATGACTAAGACATAACCTGAGCTCATTGGCAGCATCTTCATTCACCTTTTATTTTACTTGGGCAACATCCAACTTTTCTTACTTCATCTTGTTTCTTTTTCACAACTGATTGAGAGATGATCCTGAAGAGGAGTTCAGACTCACTTGTTAGAACATTGGCATCTCTTCTCGCCAGAAGAAGTTATCGTTCTATCTGGGTCTGCAGCTAAATGGTTGTTTTGAAGGCACTCGTGCATCCCAAAAGGTGGATTATGCAGGATGTGACCCAATTAGGATAATTCTGCCCGTAGGACTGTCCTCATCTCTTTCTGAGTCAAAGCAAACAACTGCTACAGTTTACAAGGAGCCATCTGCTATAAAATTAAATTATTCTTGAATTTTGGTATTTTGATATTTCCCTTAGTGGATAATCTATCCCTGCTCTTGGGCTAATTAACCTTGGCACTAGGAATTTACACCTCCTGTACAGCTTGAACTGGTATTGATTCACACTTCAGCTGCTATTTCTTTATCACTGACAGACTCAGGGAGCTCCAACAATTTCATTCTCTCACAATAAGGATCTTTCCTGAAGCTTTAGTTTTTCCTGCATCTCTTCCCTAAATCTTGATAGCAGACATACCTATATAGAATATTTTTTAGGTATTTATAACTTTGAAAGAAATTAAGCCTAACCTAGGCATAGAACAACTTAAAATATTCCCATGAGACTGCTAGACTGGTCTTACCTGATCCTACCTCCCCTCTCCAAAGCCTTAGAAGAAGGGGGAGAGAAGGTGGAAAAAAAGACAGGCTTGGCAGGAGAGGTGAAACAGCGAAAAAAACAGCCCCAGAAAGGAAATCCAAAAGGGAAAGAGCATCACAAAAAATATTCTGCTATCACAAAAAATTATGCTGCTAAGAGCATCCTGCTTTAACAGGGGAAGCATCAGACTCTGCTCCTGCTCACATGCTTGGCTATCAAGTAGGCTTTTGAGCACTGGACAAGTTAAAAATCAACTTAAAACCAGTGTTGTGGAGCAATTTTCATTCTATTTTTATTGGCACAAACACTGAACCTCCATTTTATGCATTAACAGCAATAAGTTCCCATTCAAGGCACGGTGACCATGGTTCAGAGGATGTAGAGAGATGTTTCTTGGGGTGGGCAAAAATCAAAAAGCCAGGCTTGTTCTGGAGACCAAATCAAGGCAGACTACTATGGATCAATCAGACTTTGGGAATTTTTGCCTAAAGAACATAATTCTAACCAGCATTTCATATCAACTGTCATCACTGTATTACTTCTATTGCTGTTTCAAAACTTTCTGTGTGGAAATTCCTCCCCATTTTCCAAACACTTAATCCCAGTCTCTGTAGAAGATGCAAATCACAGAGAAACCAAGTTCATGTCAATGAACTCTCTTCCAGTGTCATGTCAATCCTCTTCCTCTCCCACCCATGAGTAGTGTTGCATTACTACCTCACCTGTTAAGAAATCCCTTTATACTCCTTATAAAAGAACTATCTCGGGAAGCAACAAATCCTCCTGTTTCCAGAGATTCAGCTGCATCCATTATCTATCTTGCATGGATCTACAATCATCTTCCATTCTGCTTCTCTTCTAAAGATGGAGAAAATTCCATTAACCTCCTCAGGAATTTGGGATAATGGAAGCAAACACACACACAGAGAAGCTGGGCAAGGATTGCAAATCCACCCCATAAACAAACCAAAAGGAGTGGGTGTTGGGAAGGGAAAACTACAGTGTTTTCCTCTTCCACTTACCCCATCACCCTTAACTGTTTCAACATTTTTGTAAGTCCAGTTACTCCATTGTTGCAAATGTCTCTCCCTGATTTGAAGAAAGTGATTTAGTCCAGGTTGGAGCCACCTCTTTGTCCAAGGACACTCCAACTTAACTGGAAAATCTTTGAAGTCCGATGAACATCTGATTGCTGTTTTTAAGAGACCCCATGCAAGTGCCTGATGGATTTTTTCTCCTTTGAACGTTTTTGGGGACTAAATCCTCTCCCCGGCTTGGCCAGGGACACCTTCCACTAGCCCAGGTTGCTCAGATCCTCATCCAACCTGGACTTGAACACTTCCAGGGATGGGGCAGCCACAGCTTCTCTGGTCAGCCTGTGCCAGGGCCTCACCACCCTCATAGGGAAGAATTCCTTCCAATTATCCCATCTAACCCTGCCCTCTGGCAGTGGGAAACCATTCCCCCTTGTCCTGTCCCTCCACGTCCCTGCCAAAAGTCTGTCTCATGATCTGATCCTTCCCTTCTGATTCCCTGGGGAGTCCTCCTTCCCTTCTGATGCCCGACTGCCACCCCGTGGCTATTCCACAACATTCAGGTTCCACTTTTAAGGCTGAACTGTGAAGCCAAAGGGTTTCCACTAAATGCCCAATTTGAGGCCAGTGTTGTTCCAAAAAGGTGTATTTCAGTGCAGGTCCAGAGAACCTGAAAGGGGTTTTGAACTTGCATTTGAATATTGTTGTAAAATGTCAGTATTATTAGCTTAAGAGTAATATGCTACTGTGGACTGTAAGGAATCCAGAGTACTCACGGAAACTGAAGCTGTTATATAAGGTATTTCTCCTCTTGAGCTGGAGAACTCTTCTTGAGCCTGGAGAGCTCTTCTTGAGCCTGGAGAACTCTCTGGAAAACTCTTCTTGAACTCGGAAATCTTCCAGCAAACTCAGCACATTCAGTTCTGGTTATGTTGATTCAGGTCCCCTTCTGCTCTTCCCCTTTAGGACTCTGAATCTGTGTTCTTTTTCCTGGTTATTCAGGTATTTGGTTTATTGTTTTGTGGATGTTTCCTCTTTATTGTAACAGAGAAAACACAGGAGTGTCCAAAGTCTTAGGCAGTAAAGTAGAACTTAGAGAGACCATTCTCTTCAAAACTGTCAACTCCCAGATCATCTCAGCCCAGAGAGTAGCTCAAATCTATTTCCATTTTCAAAAGAAAACTTCCAGATAATGATTGTTCTGACTCTGAGCATTCAAAAACAAAACCAAGAAGCCTCAATATTGCTGAACGCTCATGGCCCACTTCAGCAACAAGTGGAGTTTCTTCTGCTTACCTCTTTTGCCACACTTTTTGTCCAGTTCCTCTCCAGTTCTCTTGGTGCCCCTTTAGGCACTGGAAGGGGCTCTCAGGTCTCCCCAGAGCCTTCTCTTCTCCAGGCTGAACACTCCCAGCTCTCCCAGCCTGTGTCCAGAGCAGAGGGGCTCCAGCCCTCTGATACAAAGTCACGCAGCTTCCAGAAATCAGGAGTAGATTTGTTTTTCCCTTCTCCTCATTTTGGAGAAAGACGTTTATGGCAGCTCTTTCTCTGCAGCTGTAGATGGGGATTTGTCCCATGTTTTAGAGAGTGTAGATATATTTTACTCTGGTGACAGCAATAATTGGTAAGATAAGGAATTTTATTATTAGTCTTTCCTCCATCAACAGTTCTAATAAAAGGGAGAGAAATGGAGCAGGGAAAAACCAAGGTAAAACAATAACTAAGATCCATTTTATTTATGGTCTTAATCAACAGGTATTTAATGATTATTTTACTATTTCCATTACAATTTTATCCTGTGCTTAACAACACTCTTGGCCTGGGAAGATGCATTTCTTCCATTCCTTCACAAGTCTTTCTCATCTTGGTTGTTGGTTGGAAAAAGCACCACATGTTCCTCAAGATCAACCCATCCCTTCTGGGTACTAATCCCTGGGGTAATAAGGTAATGGAGCATCCTCATTAGTGATGTGGCAGGTGTTATATCCTGCTTTGGCATCTGTATTGTTGGTGTGGTAAACGAAAAGACCCTGGGAAAGGCACTAAGGCTATTCCAATAAATCCCACAGCATATGTTCCCTTCTTGTGGTGTGTTTGGAAGGCACAACATCCAAGAGAGGAAGAACCAGCAACGTTTTGGCTGATATGAGCCTGTGGATACCCAGCTGACTGAAAAGTTAAACACATTTAAACAGTAGCCCATCCCCTAACACTTTCCTAATTTCATTAGATTTGTCTGCAGCTCTGACAGGAACACCTCATGCTCCCTGGGCCAGGAGTCAGGAGTTGTCTCCTCTTAACAGAGGTTTAAAAAAACCCTCCAGAACTTCAGGTGATCACAGACTGATCATGATCACCCTTTTCATAGAATCATCACAGAACGGTTTGGATGGGAGGGGACCTTAAAAATCATGTTGTTCCATGGGCAGGGACACCTTCCACTAGACCAGGTTTCTCCAAGCCCCCTCCAATCCAACCTTGAACACTTTTGCTTCCTTAGTCACCCCTGTAGGGATTCTGAGTATGGATGTGACATATTCCTATCTCTTCTGACTTTCACTAATGGGTTTGTAACACTCCAAAGTCTGGCACTGTGGAAACCACTTGCACATTCCCTATGGGATGTTACCAACGGACAAATAACCCAGAGGCTTCCAAAGCAGACGCAGAGGGCAGCATTCCCACAGAATATGGCATGTGGAATAACCTCTTTTTTCCTGTTTCTTTACCTCAGTTAGGTCCTATTCCCAGAGTACTGCTGCCTGCACCTTCTCCACCTCACCCACATATATACAAATTGGTTTGGGGGTCTCACTAACTACAAACAGGTATTTGAAAATACTAGACCTACCCAATTCCCTAGAGCTTCCATATTTCACTAACTCCGACATTCCTTGATTTCGTGCTGTCTCAGCATTCTTACACTCACAATGAGAGCCACCCCAAAAAACCTACGTTAGATAAGAAACTCCCCTCCTAAATACTCAGCAAATGAAGTATCAGCAGATGGAAAGGAATCTGTTCGCTGTCCCAAAGCTGCCCCCAGCTTGGTGGAACAACTTCCTCCATTCAGCTTTTCCCCATAACTCAGCATCAAAGAGGAATGAAAGAAGCACAAGAAGAATTAAGAGCACATCTTTACAAAAATCCATCAAATTAATTACATTCATCAGTGGAATTAAGTGGTGCCACCTCTCCCCACCTCTAGCTTAGCCAGCTCGGCCTCCTCTTCATATTGACCACCACGGGAGGCAGCAAGGCTGGGGAATTCCTCGGCAAGGATCCACTGCTGCTTATTTATGTAGGTAGGCATCGAGCCAAAGTTCCCCTGAATCTTTCAAAGAGCTGCCAAGAGAGAACCACAGCTCTTTAGAGACAAGAAAATGAAATACAATGTCCTTGTGGGAAGAATTTCCACCTAGAGATAAAGCAAAGGAGATCACAGAATGGTTTGGGTTGGAAGGGACCTTTAGAGGTCATTTAGTCCAACCCTCCTGCAATGAGCAGGGACATCTTCAGCTCAGGTTGCTCAGAGACCTTCAGAGACAAGCAAGTGTTGGTTACAGACCCATTGAAAGAGGAAGAAGAAACAAACCAGTGGGGCTACATTAGACAAAGGCTGGAAGGTTAAAGTAAACAATATAATTACTTAACTAGAATGAAAATAAAAGGAGTAAGTGTGAATTTTTGATGGAATAACAAATACCTAGGGGCAAGGAGGGGAAGAAAGGAATAAAAAACCAAAGAATGGATGACAGTTAAAACTCATCTTTATGGAAACATCTCTTTTCCCTGGAGACAGAGGTACCAGACCTGGTATCCTATGCACCTCTGACTCTTCAGAGCTGAAGGAAAAGGAGCTCTCCATTGGGTCATTCCCATGGACACCTTCTGTCTGCTGTGACAGAAACCAGTGCCATGGCTGCACAGTTTTCCCATTCCTTTCATAGTCATCTATACCACCTACTCTTCTGTGAGCCAAGCTGACCCCTCCCCTGGCCTGTCCGTCCCATTTTCCCTCCATAATACTGGAAAACCCTTCACTTGGGAACACAGTGGATGGATACTTACTGCACAATGTCTGCAAAGGCCGTGAGCAGGGGCTTGCACTGGTACTCGATGCCATGTTTGGCACACAGGGACTTCACCAGAGGGGCCACCTTCCAGTAGTTGTGTCTTGGCATGGTAGGAAAAAGGCTGTAGGAAAACAAGAGTGGGATTCAATGGCATTTGTCATCACCCTACAGAATTCCTGGCCCTCTTCTGTGCTTCTAACCCTTGGAGTGCCCCAATCTCCATTTGTGCCACAGCCATCAGTGCTCTGCAATGGTCCCTCTCGTGTCACTGATAATTCCCACCCCTGTGCCTTGCACCTCTTATCTGAGGCCATGGTGGTGCTCACTGGTGCTCCAAAACTCTTCTGTGTTCCCATTCCATCCCCATACAAAGAACACAAGATTTCCCCACATTATCTTTTCTATCAGCCTTGTAGGCTCTTCAGCCTTAGTGTAACTAGCATTCCTTGAAACTCCCTGGCATTCCCAACCCGTGTTTCAGCTCACTGGTGCTCGATCTGGAAGTTCAGATGTCCACTGAACCAGTCATTGAAAAAGGACTGATGAACGTTACAGGTTGCCTGGAGCTGAGGGAAAAGAAAAAAAAAAAGTAATATTTTAAGTGCTATTTTAGGAATGCCCCTTCTCAAACCCAACAGCAAGCAGATACAGGTTTCTCATCATCATGGGAATTCTGGTTGAACACAGTAGCTCCAAGAGTTCTTTCCCGTCCACAAGAGAAGGCCAAGCTGAGATATGTGATTGTCAGGGACTTAAGAGCACAGATTTGACTTCCCCAGTGAGATGAGCCACAACAACCCTGACTTTCACCTCTCTAATTTAAAAAAATTTGTAATGACTTCAGAACTAAAATAAAACAAAGCACAAGAGAGATCTGGACCATCCTTCCACTATCTGAAGGGCATTGTAGCATCTTTAATTATTCCCCTTGAGACTCCTGTGCTCAGCATTTGAAGTGTCAATCACTTCTGCACCCCTTTCCTGGCATTGATCATGCCACACAGTGAGGACAAGCTGCTTGTGTTTCCCTCTATCAGTTCCCACCACTTCAGTGATCATCTCCCTTGGGCTTTACACACCCCGAAGTGTAACTTCTCCCCTCAGAGTCACAGATCTCCATCAACAAGGTCTTACCTGGGTAGAGAACCAGTCCACATTCTTATCATAATCGATGTGCATTGGGATGTGATTCATTTGTGTAACCCAGACAAACCAGTTACTCTCTATAAACCTGTGCACACAAACACATAAAAAAACCATTGCAGGTCTCACACCCAACCAAAACAAGTCAGCACAAAACACTTGTACACACACAAGCTGTGTTTTTCTTGACAAAATGAACACCAGGAACCCCAAACATCTGATCAGATCAGACTTACGCACACCTTCCATCTTCTAAAGACACAAAAGACAGAAAACCACCTCTGTCTTGCTGAAAGGCATCAGGAGAGAGAAGAACAGGGAGCCACGAGAAAGATAATCAGGAAGTTGAAGAAAAGCTGACAAAAACTGGGTAAAGGAAATGTTGGAATTATAAATTGAATGATACCTGACTAACAGATGGAGCCCCAGTGTACCCTTCACCCCCAGGAAGGGCAAATAGGTGAGGAAGAATCGGATGTAGAAGGACAACATCCAGGCCAGGTCCTGTAGTCCAGGGAACAGAGAAAACTTCACTAAAAGGAAGAATTTCTCGTTTCTGAATTTACCATCACTCCCTTTAAAACCTCCTTTTATTAATTGACTCTTCCTTCCCGGTCCCATCACAAAGCAACCTGACACCAGCCATTCCTGCGCTTGGGAATTATCCTGGTTTTATGAGGGCAAACACCAACCAGAACATACCCTAAAGCATCCTATTTTCCTCTGGATCTAAAGAGAAACCAAACACTGAGAAAAGCAAAACCCCAGCCAATTAAAAGAATAAGGAGCTCTGGTTTACCTCCATCTCCTCCTTTTTTGTTCCACTTCACATTTCTTGCAATCTCTTCTTCCCCTCATATTCATTTTCTCCTGACCATCCCGATTCCCAGGCAGGAATAAAACAGCAGGATGCCTTCTCTCTAGCCTCATCTCAGAGAAGAAACTTCTTTTTTTCCTGAATTTTTTCCAAAGTCTCTAAAAACCATGCTGTTCCTCAAAGTCCTAACAAGCCATCTCCCTAAAAATTCTGAAAATCTACTACCCATTCCCTGTTTCACTTCACACTGAGCTGTGAGGATTCCATTTTAGGCTTTCTGAAAGCTACTTGATTTTTAATGTATCATTTTGCAAAACAGAGTCTCACCAAGTCCTCCTGCAAAACCCCTTTGTTATCCAATGGATCTTTTACAGAGAAAGGCTGTGTGGAAGGTACTCTCTCTCCCCCAGTAAACATTACTTCCCAAATCATATTCCCACAGAGGTACACAGCTCAGAGTTCCTCCCAGTAATTCCTTGCAGTGGAATTTATCCACAAACCAAGGAGAAGTCACCCCTGGTGTCCAAAATCGTGCTTGAGCTGACTTACCACCCACTGCTTCCTCTGCACGGCGAAGTAGAAGATGTACCACTGAAAGTAAAGAGGCACCAGAGCTGGGGGACCAACTAGAGTGGAAAAACAGATTGTAGAGGCATTAATTATCCCAGTGAGATGGGCTGGAAAAGGAAGGGGCTGCTGTCCACAGAACTGCAGAGGGGTGGGTTACTCACTGATGAAGAAGTACTTGTGCTGGTGGTTGTAAGGCATGAATTTCTTCTTTTGCACACCAAGCTGTTAAAATAAGCAAATTACTCAGTCTGTGGCTGCTATGATGTGTTTTGGGTGCACAAGAGGCTGGGCACTCCCTTGCAAACTGACAGTGACCTGCACAGGAAGCTCCATCCCTACAGAGGGCACAAGTTGCCTAAAAATGCTTAAATCAAAACCCACATGAGGCACTGAGAATAGTTTGCTGCCACATGGAGTTTCAGGGAAAAAAAACCTCCAAAAAATAACCTATGATACTATTAATAAAGATGACAGCGTGTACAACTCCCACCTATTTGCAATTAGTCTTCAAAGCAGATAAATGAGCATCTAAACATTAAATTGTGTCCATGGGAATGAGAGTGAGTAGATTATCCTCCCTCTGAGACTGCTAATTTTTCAGTGTTTGCTGTATAAACATAACAGATCACGTCACTGACTTCCTTAGGAATGCCATTATATCCCTGTACATGTCTAAACTAATTCCCAATAGCCCATCCCTTAATTTCAATGAAAATCAGAGCATTTAAAGTGACACTTTGAATTTATATGACTATTTTTTTTAAAGAAACAGCAAATGCTAAAGCCACTCAATTATCTCCTGAGCTGCACCAGAAATAGAGCTGGACTCCAGATGGGAGCCACTCTGACACCCACTGTCAGGCTGAGACCACCAAAATAGCTTCTTTGATCAGTGATTGTAAAAGTTCCAGACAGCCCTTGCTTTTCATCTGCTGCTTCATTCCCCAGATCACTACAATTAGTCACACTGAGCTTGGTAAAGAGAGAACAGCTGGTCATTTTATCTTCATACCACTGCGAGTGTCTCAGCAGGGAAATATGAACTTGTAATTGTGGCAGATATTTCATTCTTATTTTCTAGCAGAAATAACTTCTAGTGAAATTTTAAGGATATAAAGATCTCAGAAGCATTGAAATATTGAGGAACTACTAAGGAATATTGGGAACTAGTGAAAGGCAAAGTAGCACTATATAAAACCTGCTCAATGAACCAAATGCTCTGTAGCCTCCAAGCTCTCTGCAGCTTTCCAAATTTGAATCCCACTGCTGCAACCTCCCAGCTTTTATGAGTTCTCACCTCTACAGAGAGTGTTCTTCCCAAAGCAAAAAACAAGGGGTGCATGTTGACGTCGGGGTCCTTCCTGAAGCAGTTGGGTTTAGCGTGGTGTTGGAAGTGGAGGTGATTCCACCAGCTGGCTGGGGCTCCCTGTGGGAAGGGATGAGAAGAGAGTGCCCTAAAGATGTTGTATTCTCTGCCTTTAATCCTCTCTCTCCAGCAGCTCCTTGGATCTGCTTTCTCTTCATCCTGCTCTTGCAGCCCCTCCCAGCACCCAGTGCCCACCTTCAGATGGCCAATCACGAACTTGTGCACCCAGTGGTTCCACCTGGACTTGCTAAAGACTGAGAGGTGTCCAAAATCATGCTGGAGCCAGCCAGCCTGGGCCTGGAATTAAAAAAAAGCAAACAACAGTGTAGCTGAGGGAAAAAGAAGTGTCAGGAGGGTCTGCATCTGAAAAGGGCTTTATTCTCCCACTCCCACACTCCTCGCAACGTATCCCTGGATAGCAAGAGCACTCCCACTACCAGGACTCAATCCAAACACTCCTCTTTTACCACAAACCAGCGTACTCCAGACTTTGCCTAACGACTTTTAGTCCTGGATAGCCGTTTTCATGAGGAAGGAAAGAAATCCTGGGAGAAAACTAGCCACGATGCCAAGAAACAGCATTTATTCCCTCACAAAACTGCACTGAAATCGGCAACAAAGTCTCCTTTAAGGAGCAGCTTGCTGCTGCCTCCTCCGAGTACTTGTAATTCCAAGGGGATCAGCTGGCCACAGGAGGAATAGCTGGGGCTTTGAGAGCTGCTCTGTCCTCTCCTCTAACTCCCTGCAAGTTCCCATGGGAACGCCGTGGCTTGGCCCCTGCACACAGCCTTGGAGTTCGGGCACAGGGGAGCTCACAAGGGGAGCATGGCTTTCATAGCATGAGGAAGGCTGGAATAAGGAGGGCTTTGATGGAATAGGGGAAGGAGAAAGCAGGGCAAAGCCTGCTCTATCACAGCAGCCCTGTAGTTTTGCCCCTTTGGTGGAAACCAGGAAGAAGCAGCATTTTGGGGAGTCCATGATGCGATTTCTCCTGTGGCAATGAGCACCTAAATCCCAAATGTGGGGTTTGGGGATTATTTTTCCCAGCTCCTTACCTGAACAGTGCCTAAAAGCACTGCAGAGAAGAGGAAAGGCAGTGTGGATGCTCCAAAATACCAGATGACAAGCCAAGCTGCAACATCCAACACCAGGATGTGGCAGAGATATAGGAGGAAAAAGGTGTGGTTGGGGTTGAGAAGCCCCATTTTCTCAACCACTGCACGGAGCTCACGGAAATCTTCCACCAGCTTTTTCTGTGGGGAGACCCAAAAGCATCTGCTGGTCAGAAAATGCCTCAGGAACTTAAAGAGCAGCTGAGTTTTCCCCCTCAGGGATGAAAAAGGGAAAAGCTGAGGGTCACCTGGAGACAAATCTTCACCAGAAAATACTAATAATGACATAGAATGAAGGGAAAACTTCAGCCAACAGAGTGATTCCAGGAGATATTACGATATCATGTACAAGGAATTCTGGCTGCCAGCAATAGAAATTAAATAGCTCAATTTCAACCCAGATCCCAAATTTTTAAGACACTTACATTCTTGCTGGGCTCAAAGCTGGGTTGATCTGGTGCCAGTTCCCCAATCAGCAGTGGGCTCATGTACTTTCTTACCAGTGTCTTGTCAAGATGAAAAGCGATGAAAGGATCCTGAAACACAGACACAGGAACAGGATGGAGAAAAACAATCATTCAGGAGGCAGAAAAAGAACCATATTTCATGGTATACTGGACTCAGCAGAAAGCAACCCAGCTAAGGGAGCTGGCTCAACCAGATTTTACTGCTACAAATCTTATTGCCTTCTTCACATCATAAATGATCATTGAGCAACCTGACCTAGTGGAAGGTGTCCCTGTCCATGGCAGGGCCTTAGAACTGGATGGTTCCGAAGGTCCCTTCCAACCCAAACCATTCTGTGGTTCTATGATTTGAAGCTCAGTTCTCTGTCTCAGTTTCAGTCTGGATGGTTCTGAAAAGGCCTTTTTCCAGCCTTACCATTCAAAAGATCCCTGGCAGGGAAATCCATGACTTTCATAATCTAAATGTAATGTCCTTCTCCATGGCAACCAGGTGAAAAGAATCACTAGTGACTGTTATCACATTCGATGTTATACTCACATTCTATCCCTACATTTAAATTACAAATCCCTTGAGCACACAGGGCAGTTTGACATCTAATTCCTACTGAAGATCTCCCATTTATCCCCTTTTCCACATTTCTCTCCCAACATTTATTTCCCTCAGCCTAAGGATGTTTTTTTCCTCTTTTCTGAGACAATATTTGCCTATTGTGTGTCACTGTGTAATCTTCCTTCACCATGTACTGTTTATCACTATAATTACTAGGTCATCATGTGCTTTTAAAATAAATTGTGCTTTTAAAAGATCTCTAGTCAGGAAAGGGGTTAAAAAACTGGCTCATGTTGCCAGCTCTGGGTCAGCTGTAGCATCCTCTCTGCTCAGGGTTACTGAATAAAGGAGGGGAAGAGAGAGGCGAACCAATATTTGCATTTCTCTTTGCAAAAGGGGAAAGAAAATAGGGAGGAGTATGTGGGCAGATCAGAGGAGGATGGTACCACACATTTAAACCAATCCTTTCCATGGGGGCTGTAAAACTTGGCAGTGCAATCCCAGCTGGAGGTGAAGGGATGGCTGATTGTACCTTCTAGAAATCAGAACACTCCAGAGGCATCCAGCAAAACAAAAGTGCTCTTTCTTCACTTCCCATTTTTTCTTGGTTTTGAGGAGTCTTGTTCTTTTCAATCCCAGGACAAAACTGTCGGAAAACAAAACTTGGCAGGGGTTCCTAAGCGGTCAGCAGTTCAACTGCATGCAGCAGTGACAATGATGATATCACCTAAGGAATGCAGCTGGCTGCAATCCCACCATCCAACCATGCTCACACCATGTGCTGACCCTTTTCTGATCACAGAATCACAGAATGTTTGGGTGGGAAGGGTCCTTTAAAGTTCATTTCATCCCCCCCCTGCCATGGGCAGGAACATCTTCCACTAGCCCAGGTTGATCCAAGCCCCATCCAACCTGGCCTTGAACACTTCCAGGGATGGGGCATCTACCACCTCTCTGGGCAACTTGTTCCAGTGATGGGACTTCGCAAATGCACATGTGCATCCTGAACTCATGAAGTGTGTGTGAAGTGTGCAAATCCACATGTCATCTTCAGCCTTAAGTGATATTTATCTGATGAGATCTTCACATGATCTGAAGTTCCATCCTTTCTGATCAGAGACAAAATTGAAACGTAGCCCATCAAAACCACTCTTGATGTAGATTCACATCCCATCCCCACCCTTGAGTCCAAATAGGTACATTTGGAGAAATTAACTTTCTTCTGTGAAAAACATAAGCAGACAAAGGAAGGAAACACACTGAACAAAGTCACCCCACATCCAACTCGATCGAACACCATCTACTCTGCTTCACGACAGTTGCTGGCATCCAGGCATGAGTGATTCATTTCTTTTGATGACTGAAATACGACCTTCAGTAATAATTTTGCTCTGGTGCCATCTCTTGGAAACACGGTGCTCGGTTCTTTAAAGTTCCAGGAGGCTGGATGTGCGTCCATGCACTTGCAAACAACTCTGCGTGCGCGCACACAGCAGTGTCACTGTGAAACCCGCCTGTGCCACACGTATAAACCTGGAGATTTAATAGTCTTATTGACTCTGCGTGCAAAAATTAGGGAGGGGTCTTCCCCCAGATTAATGCCCGGTTGCAGTCGCCCTATTCGCACACTTTTGAGAAATTCCTTTTCGTAATTCTTTAGAAATGTTTCCTTGTAAAAATAGTCCCCCAGGAGAAGCGCGAGGTGTGTATATTCCTTTGCACATAGGAGGCAACTCACACCGTCCGTGTGTAACAGAGTATCTCCTTAAACGTGTTAAACACGAGCTGCTCGCTGCTGTTCCCGCGCCCAGTGATCCTCCCCCGCGCATCCCTCCTCCATCCCACCCCGGGGATACCGAGGATGGATTCCCCCCCCCCCCCGCTCGCCCCTCACCGTGGCGTCCTGCCCGGCGTAGTGGCTGATGACCCGGGAGCCTCCCGGGTGCCTCCGGCAGAAGTGGCTGATGTCGTACACCTTCCTGTCGATCACCAGCCAGCGCTCCTGCGGGGCCGGCCCCCGCCCGTTCCGCTGCCCGATCTCCTCCCAGGTGAAGCGCCGCAGCCCCCGGCCGGGCTCGGAGCCCTCCATGGCCCGGCTCCGGTGCGTTCCGGCTGGGCTCGGCTCGGCTGGGCTCAGCTCAGCTCGGCCCGGCTCCTCCTCTGCCATTCCCCCACGCCCACTGGGCTGCGCTCGCCGTGCGCCCGCCCCCGAGGTCGGAGGGACCGGGGGGACAGGAGGGGAGCGGGGACGATGAGGGATTTGGTGATGGACATCACGGAACGGGAGGGAATTCGGGCTCCCGCAACAGGCGTCCTCGGCTGTCCAGGCTGGAATGATTCACAGAATCATTTAGCTTGGAGAAACTCTCTGGGACCAACGAGCGCTGCCGAGGCACATCTAACCCATGTCACGGAATCACAGAAGTTTTCGGGTTGGAAGGGACCTCTGGAGATCACCCAGTCCACCCCCCCTCACCAAGGCAGGGTGACCTGGAGTAGGCGACACAGGAAGGCGTCCAGGTGGGGTTTGAATCCTTCCAGGGAGTGAAATTCCGCAGTGTCCCTGAGCAGCCTGTTCCACTGCTCTGCCACCCTCAATGGAAAGTTATTCCTCATGTTGAGGTGAAACTTCTTGTGTTTTAGTTTATTGCCATTGCTCCTCATCCTGTTGCTGGGCACCACCGAAAAGATGTCCCCAAGTGCCACATCTACCTGCCCTTTAAATCCTTCCAGGTCATCCCTCCAGGTGACTCCACCACTGGCCTGGACAGCCTATTCCAGGGATTGACAACCCTTGACAATCTTCCCTCATATGCAAGCTAAACCTCCTCTGGTGCAACTTTAGACTGTTTCCTCCTGTCCTGCCTTGTTACCTGGAGAAGAGACTGATCCCCACCCAGCTACAACCTGCTTCCAGGGAGTTCCCCTTCCCCACACTCAAGTTGCTTCTTTTGAACCACTTTCACAACCTGTTTCTCCTTATTTCTGGGCTGAGGATGCCTCATCTTCCTTACCCTGAGTTTTGTTTCCCCTTTGCAGCAAACCCCTCTCTCTCTTCCATCTGTCCTGCCTCCCCGTTCCAGCTGCCACAGCCTCTTCTGTTCCTATGGCTCCATTTGGCTGCTCCTTCCTGGATATGCAGCCAGAGGGAGGAAAGGTGTTGCCCCAGGCATATATGACATAACAACCCTGCAGCCGATTCTTCATACAACAGATTATTGAATAGTGTTAGAAGATGAATGATGCTAAAAATCCATCTGTGTGGGACTTCATGGATATGAATTACAAATGTACATTAAAATGCCTCTCCCCACATTCCTCTCCCTCCTCCCTTTCCATAGTAGCACCATTCTTCTCCCTGATCTCTCATTATTGATTCCAAATTTCTTTGTTTTCATTCACACCTTCCAATCTGACCTAGTTACAGCAATTCCAGTTGAATGTAACCATAGAAACAAAGAACCACCAGGCTGCATCCCTTCATCCGAGCATCACCTGATGGCTACATCACATCTTGGAATTCTATCCCTGCAAAACACTTGATCAAACATACTTATTTCCCTCCCTTTAGCAATGCCACAGCTAATGCATTGAGCTTCTAAACATTGTCAGTCATCCGTGAAAGAAAAGGTTCTCTCCTGACCTCAGCAAAAATTAAGTTGTTTTTTATGTTGGCTCTCAACCATTTTACCAACATAACCAGAAAACACACTAATCAATGTTTAGCATATTTTTAAATATAACAATTATATTCAGAACTGTGCAGTAATTATTTCAGTTTCATATTTTTTTCTGATTATCTGTTGCACAAAATAATAACAGTCTTAAATTTATTTTATATTTATGAGTTTTCCTCATAAATACTGGGGGAGAAACACATAGGACAGTTTTTTTTTTCTATACAACACATTAAAAGAAAATAAATTCTTCCTACACAAGTTAAACCTTTGGAAACTTGTTTTTCTAAGGGCCACTGAGCTTGATAAACTGCACTCCTATTCCCCTCATACACCAATCTCTGATTTCAGCTGTAAAGGGTGTTAACACCTTATTAACACATTTTCTCAGACAAATTATACAGCAATCCTTGGAATTCCCTTCAAAGCTTCTTCTGACATAAAATCTGTGGCTCTGCTTGTTTTCCCCTCAGCAGATGATTCAACCCGAGGTAAGACATGGAGGCTACAGGAATCATCCAACCTTAAGTAGCGAAGGTTTTCATGTCCTGCTATGAGTTGCCAGCTGCCAGCAGTGGTTGTTTCTCCTACACTTGCCACACTCAGGATCTCAATGGGTGTCTCAGAGACAAGAATGGGATCTTTGTGATAAAGAAATCCAGCTGCTGTTACACACTGGCAAACATCCTGCATCCAGCTGTGGCTCTTGGCATCCAGATGGTCTCTGCTGGAAGACAATTAACTTGGTAAAAGGAGACCTTAAGTGTCCTGACTCTTTGTTTTACCTCCACTACTCCCATCTCCATATCTACTGTCACAATCCAGCAGTGACCCAGCTCCCCAGGCTATCAAAGATCACCCAAAATCCAAGAGGAGATAAGAGATGTACTTTGATTCAGGCTTCTGATCTGGCTGCAAATCATTTCTGGCATCTCAGATGGCTGGAGATCACCAGAAGTTGGAGAAAATGTATTAGAATTCCTTATGCCACTGCCATGATTTGGCTGTAACATACTTTAAAACATCCCAGAGACCTGGGTGATGAGGGATCACTAAATATTCAGGCATGTGGTGAGCAAACCAGTAATCAGGGAAGGAGGAGATGGATTGAAGGGAGAGCAGCCTTTCTTTTACCATCGGGGAAAATGAGTTAGAATAGCGGATGATGAGGTCCGAAACCACAAGAAAATTTAAACGAAAACTAACAAATGCTGAAGTACAGTTTAAAAGAGCAAAGTCTAAAAGAAGAATCAGCCGTTGGCTTTGGTTCAGACTAAGAAAAGCTGAAGATGCCGAGCCCATGGGAACTGTGGTGGTGTGATTTACAAGCTGCTGTCATCAGTGCAATTAAAACAGCCACGCTGATGAAGCAAATGCAGGAGGAAAAAACTGATTTTATCATTGTACTCCTACTAGGGAAGAAATTGAAGCTCTTGACAGCTCGCTGCACCAGGCTGAGGACCCACTGGAAGGATTAGTGTAACACCAGAAGAAGCGGGAGAAATTTGAAATATTTCCTCTATTCCTGTTGTATTACTGGGAATGAGCTGTAATAGTTGGACAATTTGGCCTAAATGAGTTAGTATTGTACCTAGAACATTTTTGTTTAGATTGGTAACACTTTACACCAGCAATAAGTTCTTGATTTTGCATATAAATTATGTATCTTCAGCTCATATTAATTTTATGAGGTATTTGCTTAATTCTCTGCCCTAACAACTGAGTGTTAAAATTTAGATGCAAAAAATAAACATGACAAAGGGAAAGAATTAATATAGTATAGTGTGGATTACAGGAGGAGGAAGATTGGGATTTGGGAGCAGTTTACATCTTGCCAGAGGAAGCAACCAGGAATATGTAAGGGATGAGATAAAAATAAGCTTATTTTTTGTCCTTCAGAAGAAGTAAATTCAGATTAGTAACTGAGGGAGTGAGGCAGTAATTGTTTAGACTCTTATACATTTGAAAGTAAAATCTGAATAAGGAGAGAAGGAAAGAATCTATTGATAACAGGAGAACATTAGTAGGACAGAGTTTTCATTAGAAATTATTACAAATGAGATTCTACTGTAAGGCAGAGCCAGAACAGAGCATTTCTCTCCTTATTCCTGTCCTGGTGGGGCCTTGCAGTGTCTGCTGCTTTCTGTACTCCAGCAGTGTGATTCTGTCCTCTGCTTCCTTGGCAGCCAGAGCAGTTTGTGCCCTGACCCTGATAATCCTCCTGCCAGCCCAAGATCCACTGCAGAATGTGGAATCCCTGCCAGCCAGGGCACAATGGGGATTTCTGTTTCTTTGTTGGCTGTTTCCCTCGTAAAGTTACTCAGCTCTCAGCCACTCTCTCAGGACTGGAACAAGTGCCATCAACACTGGAATATGTCAGAGTATAAAATATCAACACATCTAAGATAGCTTTTTGTCTTTATTTAAAATATATCGATTGCTACAGCATCTCTACCTAACCACTGGTTCTCTCACCTCAGGCTCCATGTTCCAGTATCCCATTCCCCAGCCTAGTTAGGATGTGATTTAGCTGTTTCCCACTATGTTTGAATTTATTATTCACCCAGTTCAGAGCTCCTCAGCCTTTTCTTCTAGTGACAGGGAGGGAAAACGTGGGATCCTTTCTCTCCTTACGTTTGTTTTTCCTTGGTGGAGTAGCTAAAGGTATCAAAAAGTCTAAAGATGCAGCTAAATCTGATCCTCACTGTATTTTCCTCCCAATATTCTCAGTTTCCACTTTCTGTCTTAGCCCGTCCCATTTTTCCTCTTCACATACCTGCTCCCGTGTCCTTCCCACACACTCCTTGTTCACTGCTCTCTCCTGCTGCCTTCTTTTCCCACCACATGTCATGGATCTATCCATACCAAGTGATGGATCTCATACTTTAAAATGGGGGAAAAGGAGGATTTTCCCTCCATCCATAGGGACTACTGCAGAGTTACAGGGCATTTCCAGGTGCTGGTGCCAGGCTGGGTGCTGATGTCAAAATCAACCAGATATTAATGGAGACTCCAGTCCTTTCTAAAAACCAAATTAAAAGAAACTTACCTGGTCTTAGTAACTTCTATGTAAAACTCAGTAAAGGGATGAGACAACAAACACATAAAATGCCGGTTTTTACTACATTTTTAAAATGCTTTCCTGAGGGTTTCCATTTCTTTTACCTTAAACCAATGCATGACACAGTGTAAAGATATCTGAACTACCAATTTGTCTTGTTTTTTTTTTCCCATTCCAGTCTAACCTAGCATGATATCCTTGACTTACTCAAGTATTTCTACATCACGCTGAGGAACAGACACACCCCTTCTACGTGTGCTTTATGCAAAAAGGAATTCTCCCTCCACTTCGCACTCCTCTGCATCCCCTCTTTCACATTGTGTTTCCTTTCGTGTTTCTCACGGTTTTTTTGCCTCCGTCTTGTGACTATTTGGTTAAACTCAGGGCTTTTATGTCCCTCACACAAGCTCTTTGCGCCATTAAAGCTACACCGCGCAGCCACTACAGCCTTTCACCTACTTGGCCATAGAGCAGAGTCTGTTCTCCTCTCATTGCTGGGGCTGCTTTGTGTCCCAGGAGCCAAAGAAAACTGGGAACAAGTGCTGCATGAAGCCTGACAGCCTGACTGGCTGTGCTGCTGGAGGATAAGAGCGACAGGGATTATTTTATAGGCGTCTTTCATTAACTTGTCATGAAGTTATGGTGCAATTATTTATGGGAGATATCCAGATGAGGAGTTCTGGGTGCTGACTTGGCTTCTATGCCCATCCATAGGGAAAAGAGGTATGTCCAAAATGTACCAATCTGCTTTTCAGCTCATTTTATAGGACCAACACAGAGTCACAGAGTGGTTTGGGTTGGAAGGGACCTTAAAGCTCATCTCATTTCAACTTCCTGCCATGGGCAAGGACACCTTTCACTATCCCAGGTTGCTCCAAGCCCCATCCAACCTGGCCTTGAACACTTCCAGGGATGAAGCATCCACAGTTTCTCTGGGAAACCTGTGCCAGGGCCTCACCACCCTGCCAGGGAAGAATTTCTTCCCATTATCCAATCTAAACCCACCTTCTGTCAGTTTTAATCATTCCTTTCTCTGTGTTGCCCACTGGGCCTCTCCATCCTCTTGGACATCTCCATGTTCTTCAGCTTTACAATCTTCTTCTATATGGAATTATAATGCGATGTGGTTTGTAAAGGACCTCTGAGGGTTAAAGCACAACCTCCTGGCTCAGGGAGGGGCCGTGGTCCTCCTCAGCACAAACTACAGAACGAGATTTTCAACTGCTGTTACCAGGAAAATCACTATTTGTACCTAGCCAGGATTAAGATCCCAAAATTCAAAGAACTAGCAAGTGTCACAGTAAACTTTTCCCACATCACAAGCAGTGAGTTTCAGGTCCACCTTAATGCAATGTCTTGCTGTAATTTTGTATGATCCTGGTCAGAGGGCTATTTTGAACCAAACTAAATAAAACTAGCAAGTCTTAGGAAAACATTCCTTTCATTTCTGACTTTCCTCACCCCGCATCACAGTAAAAGACTCTTTAATAGGCTGAAGTCCTCCTGTAGCACTAACACCAGGCAGAAGCAGAGGAAAGCTATAGCAGGGCTTGGCACAAAGGCAGCAGAGAGTGGTTCTCACTAGTGTAGAAGTTTTTCTTCTCTCCCTTTGATCTCTGTTCCTGTTGCTTGAGTAGGGAGTATAGATGGAGAAATGGAGAGGAACAAGTAATCTTTAGATTTAGATTGTTAGATTGTTAGATTTTTAGATTTTAGATTTAGATTGTCAGCTCCTATAGGCTAATGGCAGCAGGGAAAAACAGAATATCCCTTGCCTATGCCTGCTGTAAACCATGGCTTGGGCTGGACAACAACACTAGGACTGGAGGCACTTCGTACTTTCACCGGTTTCATCCCATACTTCCCTTCAGCATGGAGGTGTGGGAGTTGGCTAAAAAGCAAATTTCATTGTGAATTAAAATATTTAATGTGAATTAAAACATTGCTAGGACAAGGGGAATGGTTTAAACTAAAGAAAGATATTTAGATTGGATATTAGGGAGAAATCCTTCCCTGTGAGAGTGGCCAGGCCCTGGCACAGGTTGCCCAGAGAAACTGTGGCTGCCCCATCTCTGGAAGTGTTCAAGGCCAGGTTGGATGGGGCTTGGAGCAACCTGGTCTAGTGGAAGGTGTCCCTGCCCATGGCAAGGGGTGGGACTGAATGATTTTTAAGGTCCCTTCCAACCCAAACCCTGTGATTCTATGGTGAATTCCTTCTCCTGCTCTGACCCAGACAGTACCACTACAGAAAGGATTAATAATCCTTCCATTTATTCATGGAAAATAATCTCAAGAAAAGATCCCTATCTCCAGGAAAGCTGGGGGTCACACCTGCCTGGCCCTGGTGTGGTCACAGAAACTCAGATGTGGAAAAAGCAGCAAGGAAAGTGCTGTGAGTTGTTTCTGCTCTTGCACCACAACACCTTGTGTAACATAACGACAGGGATTGGATAGAATAAAGTGCCCCACGGCAAGGAAAAGATGGCATTGTCCCACCTGTTCATAAAATCATGGCCCTGGGCAAGCAAACTGGCTGAGATCAACCAGCTCTCTTTTTGACACAAGGAAGCTGTGAAGTCTGGCAGCCTCAGTGGCAGGATGGCAAAAACAGAGCAAAACAATGGTAATTTCAGGCAGAATTGCAACATCTTTTTAAGCCTGACAGTAAAAATGAGGTGAGAAGTCTGGGGGGAAAAAGAGAGACAAAGGAAAAAAGGAGATAAAAAAAGGGATGAAAAGGGGAGAAATGGTTAAAAAGGGTCAAAATGTTTTAAAAGGTAAAAAAGGTTAAAAAAAAGGGGAAGAGGGGAAAGTGAGGGAAGGGGGGAAGAGGGGAAAAGAGGAAAAGGGGGAAGTGCGGGGAGAAGGGATAAAGGGAGGAAGGAATGAAAAGAGGGGTAAAGGGGGAAAAGGGGAGAAAGGGGGGGGAAAAGAGGGAGGGTAATGGGGGGAGGGAGAGAGAGAAAGGGGGAAAGACTGAAAAGGGGAGGGAAGGGAAGAAAGAAGGGAGAAGAGAGGGAAATGGGAGGAAAGGAGGGGGGAAACGAGGGGGGGAAAGAGGGCAAAAGGGAGAAGGGGAAAAAGATAGGGAAAAGGGGAGGGAAAAGAAGAGAAGAAGGGGAGAAAGTAGGGAGAAATGGGGAAAGGGGAGGAATAGGGAAGGGGGAAAAAGGAGGGAAAAGGAAGGAAAAGAGGGGATAAACGGGGGAATGGGGAGGGGGAGAAAAAGGGGATCGGGGGGGTAAGTGGGAAAGGGAGGTGAAAGGCAAACAAAAACAAAAAAAAGAGAGGAAAAGAAAAAGGGGGAAAGGAAGAAACAAAACCCTTAAAAAAAAGAAAAAGAAAAAGAGAAAAACAACGGGGAAAAGAAAAAAAAAAGGGGGGGGGGGCAGCTCTTTAAAGCAGGAGTAAAAAATCTCGAGGACACGAAGCCCAGAGCGAAGAGGAGGAGGAGGAGGAGGCAAGGGGCTCCCTCCCGCCCCCGGCCCCGGGCGGGCGGTCCCGGCCCGCGGCCGCCCCGGCTTCGAAAGATCGGTCCGGGCCAATGGCCGGGAGCGGGAGGGCGGCGGGACGGCCGGGATTGGCGCTGGGGCTCGGCTGATCCCGCCGGGAAACCCGCCGGCACGGGCTGGGGGGGGGAAGCTGGAGGGGGGAGGATGCCCTGGAAAGCGGGGGGGATGCCGGGGAAGGGGGTGGAAGGAGGATGCTGGAGGGGGGAGGATGTCGGGGGTGGGAGGATGCCCGGGAGGGAGGAGGTGGCAGAGGGGTTGGGGGGGGTGGGGGGAGGAGGATACCCGAGGGGAGGGATGCGGGGGGGGGGGGGGTTGGAAGGGGCCGAGCTTCCCACAAAACAGGGCTATGTGCGAGGAGAAAGTGCACCAGTGCGGGGACAGCCAGCCTAGGGGGCACTTCCGAGCAGGCGGAGAGATTCCAAGGGCTGGGAAACGAGAGACAAAGAGAAGGGAGGACATGAGCGAAGGCGAAGGGGGAGAGCAGGGGATCAGCTGAGTTAAATCCCGCAAGGAAAGCCCTTCCCCTCCGGCGTATCCCTAAGAAGCGCAGGGACAGGTTCCCCCCACAACCTCCCCCTTTGGGCAAGAAGACAAAGAACGGAGTGGCCCCATGGGGAAAGGGGGAGAGCAAGGGGGGGATTCGGGGGACCCGGGGGCGCAGATCCGCTTCTACACCTGGGAGGAGATCCAGAAGCACAACCTGAGGACGGACAAGTGGCTGGTGATAGAGCGAAAGGTTTATAATATCACCAAGTGGGCAAAAAGACACCCGGGGGGTCAGCGAGTGATCAGCCACTGCGCCGGCGAAGATGCCACGGTAAGGACCCCCCGCACCGACCCCCGCTGCTCTCCCGGCTCCAGCAGCATCCTCTGACAGCTCCTTCTCTCCCTGCTGGGTCTGAAGGGAGCCGGCTGCCTGCCTCTTCCCTCTCTCAATCTCCCTACCACCTGCTGGACATCCAGCTCAGCCCTTTCGCTGCTTGGAGGAGCGAAAAGCTTGATCCAAATAGATGCAGCTCCCTGGAACCCTGGCAATCCGCAGCCCAGAGATTGCTCGGCTCTGCCTAAATCCTGCTGGTTTGCCTTTTGTCTCGTTTGTGCTGTGCCTGGAGCTCTGAATCCAGGAGCAAAATGTCCCAAATCTTCCCCTTTCTGGTGTGTCTGACATGCAGAGTCACACAGCCAAGTACGGGAAGGGTTAAGGAGAGGCCAGGTTGTGTCTCAAAGTTGCTTCTGTGAGGAGGGTGAACTTGAGGCTTTAAAACAAGGAGCTTTTTGGCTTTTTTTCCCCAGGAGCCAATTCTCTAGAGAATTTGGTTACAGGTTGCTACAGAAAAGAAAAAAAAAAACCAGCAAACCATTTGCTGCTGCTCCAGCTGCTCCTGTGCTGGGTTCAGCCACCTCTCAGGTTTCAGCAACTTAAAAAACAAGAAGCCAAACCAAACCGAACCAAAAGAAAACCCCAACCTTGACAAAGGAACAAATTAGAAATAAATTGTTTGTTGTCTGGACTTTCCCTCAAAACCACCTTCCTTGGAAGTGCATCCAGAGCCCGTGTTCTCTCCTCAGGGTATGTTAATAAAATCCAAACTGCCCAAGAGCTTTTCCCAAAATGTGCAGAGATCAAGCAGTAACATTAACTGTTGGTCTCCCACAGCTCCTGACACCTTAACAAGGAGGAGGGAGGTTCCATGTGTTACAAAATTATTTGGCAGAACCACTAGCCTTACCTTTCCATCAGCCCCCATTTCCCTGCATTTCGTGGTTATTTTTCCATTCTTTTCCTTGAAACATGGAGCCACATTTTGGCATTCCTGTCCCTTTCCAGTAAATCCTCTGAATGAATAGCTTTCTCCCTCAAAAAGATGAGCCAGGTTTTACTTTCAACTGCTTAAACACAGAGCTGGTGAAACTGGAGGAATTTGACTTCTATCCCCAAGAATTTAACTCCAATATCTCCATTAGAAACCAAAAAGCATCAGCTATTATATTTGTCTGGAATCCTTAAAAGGGAGGCTGAAACACAGGTTGGTGATTCTAGGATTGCTGGTCCTCCTCCCACTTCCCCACCCACCTTCCCACCCTTCTTACATCTCATGCCATGAAGTCACGGTCTTAAAAATGCTCTGAAATTGTTAGATCACCACTCTGAGCCCTAAAGCAGGATTGGCATCAGTTTTCCAGCTTCCCTGTGGTGAATAATAGTTTAATGCCAAAAAAACCTCTCTCTCATTCAGGGTGAGAAAGGCTTGGCCTTGACTCTGTTGAGGCTTTAGCTGGCAAGTTTTATTCTATGTTGCAAGGTATCACAACTGGGAGAGTTTAGGAAGAGGAAAAGGCAATGATAAAAATTCCCATGTTTACATCCCTGTTTTGTGTATGGCTTCCATCTTTTTCAGATTCTCCTTAGCAACAAGTGTAGTTGGCAGGGAGTGCCAGGACAAGGGGGAATGGCTTCACACTGATGGAGGGTGGTTTTAGGCTGAGATATTGGAAAGAAATTCTTCCCTCTGAGGATAGTGAGACCCTGGGATGGGTTTCTTAGTTAAGTTGTGGCTGCCCCATCCTTGGAGTGTTCAGGACAGGTTGGACAGGGCTTGGAGCATCCTGGGATAGTGGAAGGTGCCCCTGGGGGGATGGAATGAGATGATTTTTAAGGTTCCTTCCAATCTAAACCATTCTATGAGTTTTAGGCCACACTTTAACACAACATAATTATCTGGGACAGCCTGGTCTGGTGTCACCTTATGCACAGAACAGGAAGGCAGGGACACCCTGCAGTAATCTCTGTTTCAGGATGTTCAAGGATGTGAAAGAACATCCTTGTGCTGATGCTCTAAGCACTTCAAATGTCCATACCTCAATTATACAAAGCTTTTTTGCATCAAAAGCAGCAGGAATAAATCCCTCTTGCCCATATCCTGTAAGACACTTAAGCTTATTTGGTCAGTAGAACATAAAGCTGGGAGGTCAAGTGCCAATATCACACAGCACTTCCCAAAGACTATCTTTTGCCTTTTGCTTTTTATCTCCTGTGGTACAGAATTGAGGGCAATCCCAAAATTCAGATACTATCTAATATTCAGGACGTATTAATAAAGGAGATACATGATATATAGCTAATAAAAACATTTCTTGTTGAGTAACATTGTATTTTGACATCCACATTTGCATTTCTGACCAGTTCCAACCCCTACCTTTCATCCCACCCAGAAAGAAGTGAACTATTCAGTTCAGGGGCAGAAAAAGGAAAAGGCCCTGGAAAAGTCGTGGCAGAGCATTTATAGGCATGTTTAGAAAACAGGCTACTGTCAGGGAAGCCCCAGGTAGACAAAAATACCTTTTAGCTATATTAATACACCTAAATTAATACAACACAAACCAACAGGATCTCCAGCACAGTGACAGGCAGTACCCAGTCAGACTTCCAAAGACTTTTTTTTCCCATTAGTTTAAATAATATTGAATTGACATTCTTCTTACATGTTCACCCTCTTCCTCTTTCCCCTTCTTCCCCTTTTTTTCACCCAAAATTGCACAGCCTTGCAGTAGGTACAGTCAGCTCTTCACTCCCCCATTCATTCTGCTCTTCTTTCCTCTTTTACACCATCTGAAAATTGTCCCAAAGAAGGGAACCAGCAACCAGAGTTAACATTTCAGTGATGTATTTGTGGGTCCAAAAGCAGAAAATGCTACAGTAACTGTTTACATATGTGTACATATATACACATATACACACAAATATTACCTCCCACAGCAAAATTTCTACGGTCAGAGTATTATTTCAAAGCTCAATCCAAAGCCTTGGAATCAGGTGAAAGGTGCTGTTGCTTTTGGTGGACTTTGGGACCGAGGGCTTTTGATGGAGGTCAGCTCCCAGAAGGGTCAGCTTTCACTCTGTCCTTTCTGTTTAGAGCCAGGAGGGAGACCTAGTTGGTCCCTGTAATGGTTAGGCAATGGGACAAAGGTGGAAAGGCTGAAGCACAGTACTCCTGACTCCTGGTTTTAACTCTTTTTTTCCATACTGGTCTTAGCAATTCGTGGAACTAATCTTTACAGTTCTCCTGAGTGAATTCCAAGAATTAACTCTGTGCAATAAGGAAAGGGCAAGGACAGAATAAGGGGTTCTGATCTTGGTCAGCTTTTTGTCCCTGTGTTTGGGTTAAAATTTAAGCCTTGGCATGTGAAAGGAGGGGTGGGCAAGATCTCACTACTCACATCAGATATGCTCCCATCAGGCACCTGTAGGATACAGGTAGACAAAAAAATATGGGAAGGGAAAGAAGTAGAAAAAAAGAAGAGTTGGTTAAACTCATGAATTCCAGGATCAAATCAACTCTACAAACAAGGCATTATTCTTCCATATTAGAAAAAGCCTTGAAAATAAGTAAGAAAAATCATATTCCAGCTGGTTTCCTGCTTTTCCAGCCACAGGAGTATATAGGATTGGACTTATCTCACAGGTTTCATCAATATTGAGTTTCATTCCTCGATTAGATTCTGTTGCTGAAATTTAACAAACTGTTTCTGTCTATTAACAAGTATTATAGAGACTTCAGTGAAATGCACCCAACATTTCAGACATGCACTGAACAGAAAATACACAAGTAGAAATGACAAGAACTCTTACCACATGTATTGATAACTATGATAATTTGAAGATTTCTAACCTGCTTAGCATGGTTGGGTTCCTCTCTAAGGCTTGCAGAACAGCCAATATATCTAGAATATGGTTCTAGAATGAAGAAGAGTTAAGGGAGCACTCAGTTTCCCATCTTACAGAATAAAAAGAGCAAGACAGGCTCCAAAATAAAAAGTCACCAAATTTCCTCAGCTGTTTTACTGCTGGGATCTACAGGATCTACACCAAATATTTTTTGTATTTGGGGCTTTTTTTGTATTTTTGGTATTTTTTGTATTTGCAATTATGTCCAGGTTCAGTCACCACAGTCAACCCCTCCCCAGCATCAGACTTTCCAAGGGTATTTATATCCTAGTAGGGATTTGCACAAATTCCTCCCTGCCTACCTTCTAAGGGAATTAACAGGGTTTAAGTATTTAGTTGCTTAGAAAACATTTCTTGAGGTGCCTTTCACCATATGGCTGGATAACTTCCCAGGTTTCACCATTCCCTTGAGAATAGGGAAGCAAATCTGTTTTGGATTTAAGGTGGAATTAATGCAGTGATCACAGAGGTGGAGGTCACCTCCTGCCCCTCTTTCACAGGTACATGGGGGGCACAGCTGTTGGAGGCGGAAGGGAATGACACAGTGAATAGGAAGCACATTTTACTCCCGAATCTCACAGTTACTCCTGTTTCCACTCCAGGATGCATTTCAGGCTTTCCATATCAATCCCACCTTGGTGCAAAAGTTTCTCAAGCCATTGCTTATTGGAGAACTTGCTCCAGGGGAGCCCAGCCAGGACCGAGGTAAAAATGTGAGTATTTTTGTCTGATTTTTGGGTTCATGATGGGTATTCCCATCATTTTTAACTCTTGGGATGTTCTCCAGGTCAGAAGCAGGCAGACTGTAAAGGTGTCTTCACTACAGGCAGCTCCAGAGAGGGAGGAAAATTCTCAGTAACTAAACATCTCCACGCAGCAACACACACATCCCAGTATAGATTTAAATGTCTGTGGGAGTGGGGCAACAGGTTCAGACTGTCTGTGCAAGCCTTCCCTTTGCTACAGATCCACCAACAGCTGATTTCTAGGCTGGCCTGATCCCATCCTGAAGGGAAATGGGAACTGAGACATGTGGAGTGGGAAATGTGTAGCAGCTCTGGTGACTGGGGTCCCTTCTGCTGTTCCTTCTCTGGTGACAAGCTCTAAAACATGTCGCCACTTGCTTGTTGTGAGGGAAGGAGAGGAGTAGGCAAAGAAGTCTGAATAGGCTTCCAGACAGGTGTTCACCACCTCAGCAAGACCTAAATCTCATTCCCTGTTTGCTCTGCAGCTCCCTTTGACACATTAATCCCAGGGAAATGCCTCTTTGAGACTCCAACTGGCTTATCCTGCTGAGCACAGTACCAGCAAAGCTCTGGGGAGCACACATTGTGCCATGCATGGCATGAGCAGAGGTGACCCAGATGTCTCATTTTGGTGGCTGTGCTAAGGAGCAGCAACCCACCAAGCACCTTTTCCACCCACTCACCGTCCCCAGGGCAGCTCTGTCTCCCTGCCAGACTGTTCATCCATAATTCAGGCCCAGAGCGTGGCACGACTGGCTCCTGCCACGAAACCCAATCCTACCCCGATGTTTGTGGATGGCCATGATTATGATATATCTGTGTCACTCACAATAGAGGAGCCAGCACTGACCCCCAGTGACCCAGGAATGCTCCTCATGGACGAGTGCACTGCACTGCCCCACAACTTGAATAGACGACTGTTGTGCCGATATTGGATGATCATCATCAGAGCTCTGGAATTCTGCACAATAGGACTGGTTTCTCTCTTTCTCCAGCTTCTCTTTAGCACTTGGGAAGTTCATTCAGACAAGAGTCATCAGGTGATATGATTCTTGACATAGCCAGGTCATGCTGCTGATCCACAGCAGGAGGCTTGAATTACTCTCCTGGCTCAAGGTGCAAAAGGTCAGGATGTGGGCTCAGATCAGCCAGGATGTTTATTCATAGGGAAGTACTGTGAAAAGCTGTAATACAGGGTGAATATGGAGGCAGGTCCTTTACTTCTGGAGTAGCCAACCAATGCAGGGTCCTTAGCATGGAATTCATCCTTCAGCTCGTTCAGATTCACTGAAAAGCCTCACACTGCTCTTGCCTGTCTCTTGCAGTCCCAGTTGGTGGAGGATTTCCGGGCCCTGAGGAAGACTGCAGAGGACATGAACTTGTTCAGAGCAAGTCCTTTGTTCTTCTCTCTTTACTTGGGCCACATAATTGCAATGGAAGTGTTGGCCTGGCTGATGGTTTCATACTTTGGTACTGGCTGGATCACAACCCTCATCCTGGCCTGCATCCTTACGACTTCCCAGGTGAGAACTTGTAGGGATGGATCACACTGGCTGCACAAATCACTCAGAAGGACAGTGTGTGCTGGACTTTTCATATTACATTATTGATCATTGCAAAACAGTCACACCAGTGAAAAATACTCACAACTTACCTGCCACTGTGGTGTCTCCTGATTGTGGCTCACACATTTTTCTCACCTTTTTCTCTTTTCCTTCCACATCTTGGTGGATTTGGCAGTGTCACTATTATGGTTGGATTAATGATCTTAAGGGTCTTTTCCAACCTGAATGATTCCATGATTAAATGTTCTCCTCCAGAGATCTTCACCTTCTCACTCAGTTAATTCCCTTCTTCCTCACACTCACAATGGGCTTTCTGCCTCTGTTTCTTTCATGCTTCACTCTGATTCCAAACAGCTTCCTAACTATTTGATTTCCCTTCATCCCAGGCCCAGGCAGGGTGGCTGCAACATGATTTTGGACACCTGTCTGTCTTTAAAAAATCTTCCTGGAACCACATTGTCCACAAGTTTGTCATTGGACACCTGAAGGTAAAGGACACTATGGAACCAAGGCTCTGTAGAAACACCTGTGGGTCACTTTGGCTGTGTCAGGGTAGGAAAGAGCAGCTCTAAACTTTCCCAAAGTGAGCAGAAGCATAAAGAACTTTGTGACCATTGCACATGGAGCTGTTGTGCAGAAGAGATAAGAGATTGTATTCATAGTTGATTCAGTAATTCCAAAAGTTCCAGTGGAACCACTCTAATTTATATCAGCTGAGGACAAAGCTTAATAAATTACATAATTTTTTACATCCATATTTTTGCCATGCACTCCAATAAGGAATAATATCTTTCAAACATCCCATCCTGCTACATGCCACCCATTCAAGATGACTTCAGGACTTCTATCCTGGGTAAAGTCCAGTGCAATCCAGGCATTTCATCCACGTGCAGCAGGAACCATTCTCCCAAACCCACTTTGTGCCTCACAGGCAGAGAAGGCAAACAAGAATAATAACTGGCAAGGCAGCAAGAGTGTTTAGTGGTGAATTTGGTTAGTGTTAATCAGTGGTTGGATTTGATGATTTTACAGGACCTAAATGATTCTATCCATCCCTGGAAGTGTACAAGGCCAGGTTGGACAGGGCTTGGAGCAATCTGCTCTGGTGGAAGGTGTCCCAGCCCACGGCAGGGGGTTGGAACTGGATGGTCTTTAAGGTGCCTTCCAACCCAAACCATTCTGTGTGGGAAGACATGGTGACATGTAACTCACTGAGAGTGTGTTTATTCCCTGCCTTTCAATATGGATGATCCTTAGTGAGGGTGAACCATCCCTCTGGAACCAGCAGTCTCATAGCAACCAACAGCTCAACCACTTCCTGCTTGTTGCTATTTCAAAAGCAAATAACATTCTGGCCATGATCTGAATTGCACCAGTTTAGTTTATATGAATGATTGGGTAATCCTGCCTTTAGAGGAGCTGGAGCTTCCCATGGATGAATCCCTTGTCCTTGTGCCTGCCCAGGGTGCCTCTGCAAACTGGTGGAACCACCGTCACTTCCAACACCACGCCAAGCCCAACATATTCAAGAAGGACCCAGATGTGAACATGCTGCATGTTTTTGTCCTTGGAGATACACAGCCTGTTGAGGTAAGAAAAAGTGGATAAAACATGGAAAACTACTGTCCTAAAAGGGCTTCAGGCAATGATTGCGCAAATCCAGGAGTTGGCTCCTGTTGGTAGACGTGACTTGTACAGTCAAGACTTCCTGGAATGCTAGAAAGGAAATGTTTAATCCAGGGATTTCATCTGGCTACATTGTCTGACGGGAGTTTGGCCATCACACCCTCCCCAACGCTTGGGCTGAAGAGCAGGGTTGACTAATAATTTCCTATCCATCTCCTGTGCTGACCACGGGAGAAAGTGTTTTGGGGTAGCTTGGGGAAAATAATGCAGATGGGGTTGGAAAGAGAGCAGAAAGCCCTCTAAGGCAACTTCATCCTGCTGGCTTGAAATGTCAGCGTGAGGGGGAAATTGTGTTCCTCAGTCCTTCATCAAGAGCATTTCAAAACTGATCTTCCACTTCCATAGCAAATATCTTCCAGCATTAGTCAATCCAGGTGTGTCCCAGATGATCTGCACAAGGTCTTCTCCACAGAAGGATATTGCTTGCATAAGAATATTTTCTCATTTTTTTACATTAACTGACATGCTGCGGATGAATGAACAGGCTACTTTAAGTGATTCTTAATTCAATCTGTCCCTCTAGAGCCAAAATATTTACTGTCTACTTATAAAAACCTACGCAAAGACTTAAACTTTGTACCACCCTTTGTCTTTTTCACAATGGAACAAGGATTTCTAGTTTACAAACAAAAAAACCTGAAGAAAATAAACAAACAGGCACCTGCAGCAAAGACCATACAGGGAGATACAACATTAAAAATGGTTTCTCAGACAGCTTTTATACTATTGAGAAAGTAACTCCAGAGAAATATAGGGGACACAGATACTGGTATATGGTCATTGGGAAGTTGCTTTGCTGGGAACAATAATGCAAGTTTACAGCAATCCACGTTCTCCAGGCTCCTGGTGGGAGCAATCCTGGAGCTCAAAAAAGACATTTCTGTTTAGCTTTAGATATTTCACTGTGGAAGTGAGGTTTGGAGACTTGGTGCTTCAGTTTTGCATGGAAAACTACACAAGGATCGTTGCCTTGCAGACATTCCGTGTAGTGACTTCCAAAAAGTCAGGCTTTATGCCTATCACATTTATATCAGGAATGATGGAGGTGCTGGCAGATTTTATCATGGCCACAGGCATGGCAGAAGTGCATTAAAATGCCATCAGGCTTTCAAAGAAATGGAAATTACCTGAATATCAAGCCAGGAGGCTTTATAAATGAGTTTACACCTAACACAATTACAAAGTCATGATATTTAATCATCCCAAAATACTTCTTAGCTGGTGGTGGGAATTCAGTCAAAACTCTGCAGCCAGTAAATAAAGCATTGCAGAGACTCTACTCCTGCCTGTGAGTGGCACAATCCAAGGCTGAGCTTTCTCCTCTGTGTCCTGCAGTACGGCAAGAAGAAGCTGAAGTACCTGCCTTATAACCACCAGCACGAGTACTTCTTCTTCAGTGAGTATCTGCCCTCTACTTTTCCCTTTTCCTGGAATGCCAGTTGACCCTTCCAGCCCTTACTGTGTCAGCAGAGCAACTCCTTAAATCTCAGCTCATCCCTTCCTCAGGACTACTGTGCAGGCCCCCAAGTCAGGACTGGGAGTAACCTCCATGGGAGATGCTCCATGGAAAAAAAAAAAAAAAAAAGCATGTTCCCGGTTCCCTGGAACCAGTCCCAAATCACCAGCTTCCTCATATCACATGCCTTCCCCACTCCTCTGATGGCCAAAACATTTCCCTTTGCTTTGCAGTCTTCCCACCTCTGCTCATCCCTGTGTATTTCCAAATCCAAATCATCTCGACCATGATCAGACACAGGTTCTGGGCGGTGAGTGAAACGTTCCCTCCATCCTTGTGGGATCTGGCTGTTCCATAGGAGATCACCCTGGAGCAGGGAGGGAGGGATGGATTACCTAGTGTCCTCAGCATCACCAGCAAGGACATGTTATCCCAGATGGGCAAAGGGATGCCTGATGTCTTCTCTCTTCCCTAGGACCTAGCCTGGGCCATCAGCTACTATCTGCGCTATTTCATCACATACATCCCATTCTACGGCCTCCTGGGATCCCTGTGTCTCCTCACGTTTGTCAGGTAGGAGATAAAGGGCATCCCTACTGCTCTCCCCTCCTTCCAGTGCCAGGCAAGTCCAGTCTCAGCTCTGCTGTGCCCTTTTTTAGGTTCCTTGCTGTTTGTTATCTTGGCTACTACCACTGCTTCACTTCCCTCTTACCATCTCCCAGTCCCACCTCCCTACAGCACAGATGGTTCTGGTGCTCAGCATCTCCCCCTGCACTGTGATGGTCCAGCCAGGATTCTCCTTGCTTTCCTCATTCCCTGTTCACATACACTGTCCAATCCCAACATATTTATGTGGTTTTTTCCACTTTGGTCATGGCTGGATCCTTCCAGGGTACTCAGGCCACCCTTTCCCCAAGGTAATTCTATACCTGCCTCCAGCCTGAAATGAAGCTGAAAAACTTATCTCAACTGACCCATTACTTCCAAAATTTTTGATCAAGCTCAAAGTGCAAGAAAAAAAAGCGAAGTTGCAGAAAACAAGCCTAAAGACTTAAACAAGGCTGGTGAACATCCTAGAACAAGAATGAGTCCAGGCAATACCTTGTCAACATACATCTAAATCTCAGTATAGATTAATGTATCTACAATAAAGTTACAATAAAGTAACTTCTTGGTTAAAGGGAATAAAAAGTGCATTTATGTAGACTGTTGTACAGGTGCTAAAAATGCCATTTTATACCATAAGCAATAAAAAGGCCACTCTAAATAAAGAAGCCTGAGGCAAAGTTGAGACTTTGAGTGTTTCTGAGAGAGAGCAATTTATTTCAATACCTCAGAGAAATATCCTTCTCACAGGTTGTGTCTCCTGATGCTTCCTGTAAACCCCACCTGGTGTCCCCACCTATGTATCAATTGTCATGATTTCTCCTGGTTTTGAAGGTTTCTGGAGAGTCACTGGTTCGTGTGGGTCACCCAGATGAATCACATTCCAATGGAAATTGATTCCGAGAAGCACAGAGACTGGCTGAGCTCTCAGGTAACTGGGAGGGGAAAGGACACCCCAAACTCACCCCAAAATGGAATTTACTCCAAGACTGGGTTACCACTACCCCCAGTGTAGTGTAGGGTGTCTGCCCACGACCCCTCCCATAAAGATGTTCTTCCCAGAGCCAGTGCTGCTGGGTCAAGATGTGAAAGTCCAAAATTTTGGAATTAATGTAATCAAAAGGTTCCCTCAGATTGAGTCAATATCAGGTTAAAGAAGTATGATTTGGCTTTTCTGTGTGCTGAATTTTGGCATATAGATACAAATAGTAGAGACCCACTGAAAATCAGAGCTGTAGGGAGAGCTTGGCATAGCCAGTTCAGAGTGCAAGAGGATTTTAAGAAAGAATATTTAATTTTACAATCATTAATAGCAAGAATAGCTAAGAAGTATTGTCAGAATACTCAGACCTTGCACTTAAGGCAAACTGGGAATTAACTAGATAGGATGGAAAAGCAGGCTTTGTGTCCATGCATTTTTCCTGCCCCATTTTTCACATTGGTGCTGTTGTTAACCATCTGATTTTTATTGGGAGAGGCTGAGATTTAGGAGCCTGGGCTTGGATTGCCACATCACTTTACCACCAGTCAAACCCATGGACTTTGACTTACTTCAGGTTTACTCGACAGTAAGCTCTGAAGGAGGATTAAAGCTCCCCTTTCTGCACCCAGGTGGCCCTACCATGACAGTGTCTGCACTCTGACAGCTCAGGCAAGAGGAGCTTTGGTCTGATTTTGGGGTAAGATGTCACTAATCCTCACCTTTTCTTGCCCTCACAGATGGCAGCCACCTGCAACATTGAGCAGTCCTTCTTCAACGACTGGTTCACCGGGCACCTGAATTTCCAAATCGAGCACCAGTGAGTACAGACCCAGTATCACTTGGCCTTGCTACCAAATACTTCAGCTTTCACCCTCTCAATTCTAATTTGGGATTTATTTAGGAGTTATGATTATGAGCTGTGGGCTCAAATCCTAAGCAAATTACTTGAACTTGAGTATCCATGTCAGGAATCTGCTCTCTCCTAAAGCGCTCCAGTGTTTTATAGTGTGTGGGAGTGCATGGGCTGCCGGGCACCAGGTTCCAGAAAAGATGTTAAAACCAGGGCCATATGGGCAGTCTGTTGCCAGTGACAACACAAAATGTAAAAGAGATGGCTTTTAGGGTGAAGCTTTAGGTTTGGAAGTCAGCTTAGGAAATGTCCATTGAACAGCACTGGGCAAGGTGCCCCCAAATCCTTCTTTACCTGTGTCTCTTCCATGAGCTTCCAGAAGTGGGAAAGGGGTTACCGGGGCTAAAATTTGGCAAGAAACAGTTATTCCCAAAGGAAATGGGCAGCCATGAGAGCAGAGTGAAGCTATTCCCTCTCTCCTGCTGCCCTCACATTGCACTTGTAGCATCCCCTCTTGCACGGACTGACTTTCATTGTGTCCTGAACGCAGCTTTGCTTTGAGGCACAGTAGGAGAATCAGTTTTCACAACCTCCTTGAAACAGAGGGCTGTAAAGCATGGATGTGTCTGTGCCTCTCTTCCTTTTTCGGCTTGTGCAGCTTGAGGAGGAGGAGGCACTAGTAATGAGCCCCCCGAGGATGCAGACAGAGATGCCCATCCCTTGGGGTTTGTCTCCAGGGTTTTCTCAGGTTTGCTTTTTTTCCTATTCCAGCCTGTTTCCAACAATGCCACGGCACAATTTCTGGAAGGTGAAGCCTTTGGTGAAGTCATTATGTGCCAAGTATGGAGTCCAATATGAGGAGAAGCCTCTTGGGAAAGCATTCGTAGACATTGTTGGGTAAGGTCCTTCTGGTATCACCTGCATCTGCAATTCATGGTTACAGGGATGGGACATCCTGTATTTTCTAGCACAGAGAATTCAGAACACTATAGACCCTTCAGAAATACCATGTCAATGTGTTGTTGCTGTCAAAATACCAAACGCACAACATTTAGATGGGTACTAACCTGATTGTGGCGGTTGGGGACATGGTTTAGTGGTGGCTCGGCAGTGCTGGGAGCCTTGATGATCTTAGAGGGCTTTTCCAACCTTAATGATTCTGTGATCTAACAGGGACCTTTTTTTATAACACTCTTTTTGAAATGCTGCTCTGGCAGCTGGTGATTCTTGGTTTTGGGAGCTGGCAGCAGATCTCCTGGCTGAAAAGTGAGATGAATCAAAGGGGGATGAGTCAGGTTACAGCCCGTGCTGCGTCCCATGTGAGCTCTGCCAGCAGCAACAGGCTGTTCCCCACAGGCAGAGCTGGAGACGAGTCTAATAGTCCTTGTCAGCAGCCTCTGTGTTAATGTTTCTGTCTCAGTTTCTCCAAGGGGAATAATTTATGACAGGGAACATGAGAATGCGTCCTGCAGTCCGGGGATCTCCTGCACAAACCACTCTAAGCAAAGGCAAATTAAAGTGGGTTGGCCACAACGTGCAGAAGAGCTGAAAACTGGCTCAAAACCTGCTTTTGTCCCCATACACAGTGAGGTGATGCCCTGCACCCCACCACATGGTCCCCACAGGACCACGAATAACACAGAGGGCATCAGGGGAAGTTCTTGCTCACTCCAGCTCTTCTTGCTATCTGTTGTCCCAAAGAAAGACATTTGGTGTCCTAAGGATTCATATTCTGGTGTCCTAAAGGCTTCAGGACCTCTGCTCTGGAAACAGGCTGGGAGAGCTGGGGTTAACAACCTGGAGAATACAAGGCTCCAGGCTTCTTAAAGTCTTAAGAGCCCCTTCCAGTGCCTTAAAGAGGCTCCAGGAGAGTTGGGAAGGGACTTTGGACAAGAGATGGTGTGACAGGACAAGGGGAAATGGCTTCCCACTGCCAGAGGACAGGTTAGATGGCATATTGGGAAGGAATTCTTGGCTGTGAGGGTGGTTAGGCCATGGCACAGGTTGCCCAGAGAAGCTGTGGCTGCTCCATCTCTAGAAGTGTTCAAGACCAGGTTGGATGGGGCTTGGAGCAACCTGGTCTAGTGGAAGGTGTCCCTGCCCATGGCAGCAGGGTGGAACTGGATGGTCTTTAAGGTCCCTTCCAACCCAAACCATTCTGTGATTCATATTAAAATTCAGTAACAGGCTTCTTCATAGGAAAAAACCCAACAAAGACAAGATTCACCACCCAAACAAACTTGTCTTCATTTTCTTCCCACAGGTCCCTAAAGAAATCTGGTGACCTCTGGCTGGATGCTTATCTCCATAAGTGAACATGAGTCTTACTGGGGAGGTGTGAGTGACCGGGAGGGATGGGAGGGAGCGGGGGGGAATCACACTTGTGTCTTTTACTCTCAGATCTCAGTCTGTATCTACACACATGGTTGGAGGGGACTTTCTTGTCTTGTCAGCTGCTTCTGGTGCAGGCTCAGGCCACTTGTTGAACCCAGACAGATTTAAAATGTGCTTCAGAGGATGAAAAGTGATGCCAGTATTGCATGAAACAGAAGGTTGGGAGAGGATGATGAGGAATGTTTAAAAAAGGGGCATTAATATCCGACCTTGACCTTCTTTTTCGCAAGATCCATTCTAATTCTGCCTAAACCACACAAGCCCTGATTCACACATGAGTTTTTAGGCCTCAGAGAGTGTTTGCAATCTGAGGACACCCCAGTCAGCTCATGCCTCTTTCCCATGTTTGTGTAAAAGAGGAATTACCTCCCACAGGACCGGCAGGTGCTGGACTGTGCTGGGGCTTCCAGCCCCGCCCAGAACCCAGCTCCCTCCTTTCCCTCCCTCCTTTCCTTCTCTAATTATAGCATCCCTTTAGCCCAAGCTGTGACACTGACCCTGCACAACTAACCCCTAACCGTATTTTTAGCATCAGCCTCTATTTCCAGGGGTCTGTAGAAGATTTTTAGGCTTAAACAGCCCAAACTCTCCTTTAGGAGAAGGTCTGTTTTCTCTTTAATGAGCAGTAGGTCTGGCAGAGCATTATGGCTGTCAGGAAATGACACAAAAGACCAAAACAAGTCACATAAGCAAAACTTGCTAATTGCTCATCAGTGCCCCAGAGGACCCACAAATGGTCTTTTCACCATCCTGGGCTGCAGAAGCACAGGGTTCTGCCTGTCTGCACATGCCTGGCAGGCACCAAAGTGCTTGTCAGAGGCCAGGAGCCATGGCACTGTTCACTCTTCCCTTGGGAACAAGCAGAGATGAAAAGGAGTTCTCCCTGTGAAAGGACGAGCTGCACAAACATTCAATCCCAACCCTTCTGGAATCAGGACTGACCGGGCTGTGCTCATAATCTGAAACCTTCTGGAGAACCCTCTCTCCCAGGTTGTCTAAAACTCAGTTTTCTGCTCAACACCTAATTACCAAAATCCACTGATGGTTTATCAGGAGATGTGGTTGAACAGCTGCTTCTGTAACAGGCAACCTGATCCCAGATAAATCAAGGGCTTTAGATCAGGTGTAATCCAACAGAAAGGACACACCTTTTGGGTTATGACAAAGGGCCATGGTTTCAAAAGCGGCCTCCAGCTCCCAGAGCCATCTCAGTGCTCACTGGAAACACACAGGAGGGAGACTCTGGTTACTGTTCATGCCTCATTACTTCCCTCAGCTCTGAAACTGGATCTTCTCTATCAAATCCTTGAATTACAACAGCATCCCACAGAACCAGCAAGGTGCTTCATGAGCAGAGACAACTCTGGCCAGTGTTTCAAAAAAAAAAAAAAATGTACTCCCACCCCGCTGCCTTCTTTGGAAAATAAAATGAGATTCTATCTTTGCTTACAGATGGGAAATTCAGCATTGGGATTGCAACTTGAGCTACCTAACAGTACTTAGAGTTTGTAAAGGGCTTGTTCTGGTGTTCTTGGCCACCTGAATATCACCAGGAATGTTTAGGATGAAAAACTTCTGTCTCCAGGGCACCTGAAGCTCAAACAGACTTGGAGCAAACTGATTTCTAATATCGTAAACAACAACATCCTTCTGAGTGCTGTAATTTCCCAGACAGGTAGTAGCAAGCTAGTCTGGAATCGTGGCTAACCTCATTAAAACTGCCTTAATATGTGCATCCCTTCCTGACTCTTTGAATGTATCTCCCTGTCTGTGCCACCACAAGCCCACAGTTGGATCAGCAGTGCAAGCTTTGAAATATTCATCTTATTCTTCTGACAGCCCACATTTTTTGTCACCCCTCCAGTTCTTATTTCCAGAGCAAATATTTTCCTCCTTAGCCCTGTTCCCTCTTCTCTTCTTGGGAAACTGTTTGCTTTGTAGCACCTATAGAAACTGCTCAAAGCTTGGCCTAGGTAAATAGTTCTGCTTTAGCAGCTTGGCTTTCATGGGGGCCACTGATCAGTTGACTGGAAGAACTGGTTTTCTGCTAAAAACTCAACACAAGAGCCTGGTCTGGCCTAACAGGAGGCAGCAGCTGATGGTGGTGGTGGCTAAAGGAACTTGAAAGATTCAAGGAGAGCAATGATCTGCAGAAGGAAAGACCAGCTCTCAGGCAACGTTTTTTCCCCAAAACCTTGGTAAAAGGGAAGAAGGGAGGACAGGATTGATCTTGAGATTCAGCCTCATGAAAAATTCCTTTTCATGAAAAAAAAAAGTTCAGTTGCTCAAATCCAGAAATAAAACCTGTGCACTGGTGGAGTCAGAGCTGATTTCCAAGTGTCATGGATGGGCCTCGCTCTTGCAAAAGAAAAAGGTCTGTTCTCAAAAAAACAGGGCACCAGCCCTCTGTAAATAGCTGGGCATTTATCTTCTTAATTGATTTTTTATGTGCTAGAAGTTTGTCTGCTGAAAATACAAGATACTGGTAATTTTATTCAGGCAAAGCCTCTCTGGCTCATATGATTTTTTTCCCCTCCCTCCAAAAAATCCAGCGCTCTGTGTTGGAATTCAAGGTATTTCTTAAGTGCCTTGATGCCTTGTTGACTCCCCATCCCTGGAAGTGTTCTAGGCCAGGTTGGACAGGGCTTGGAGCAACCTGTTCCTGTGGAAAGTGTCCCTGCCCACAGCAGGGGGTCAGAACTGGATGATATTTAAGATCCTTTCCAACCCAAACCTTTCTGGGATTCTATAAATTCTTCATCCTTTAACTAGAGCAGGTCAAACAGATCCCTGACAAAGAGCCCTGGAAGTCTGGCTCAGTTTGTTTTATTATCAGTGTAAGTAGCATCAAAATAAAATTAGGCTTACAGGAGATATTCCAGAAGTTTCAGTAGAACTGCAAACATAGATGGATATAAACTTCACATCATGAGCTTGCTTGGCATTGTCTCTGTCTCCTAGGCAAAACCTAGGCAAAAGGCAGCAACCAGTCAGACACAAACATCCCTTGCAGGTTAAAATTTGCCATTAAAATGACTGAAACCCAGAATTTAAACAGAGTTTTGCCCGGATTTCTGAGGACTCTAACTCGTTTCTCTGAAAATAATGAAGTGAAGTTTTGTTCGCTTTCTCTCTTGATAAAGGTCGTTCATTTGCACTGTAATGACAGACAAACATGGAAAAAAAAATCAGTAAGACATGCTGGGAGCCTGCCAGGGGTTATTGAACCCAGCTGCACCACATCACTGGCACATGGCAACGGGGAGAGGCCACGAGCTGGAAACACAAAGCTGGTTTCAGGGCAGATAATCGAGGGAAGGGCTGGATTTGCTTCTCCTCACACACTTCTTAGTGGGGACTGGAGTAGGAGAAGATGGAAGCCCAGGAAGGTTAAGGAAAGTTGGCAGGGAATGGCATAAACTGCAGCAAAGAGAAGCCTCTGGGCAGGAGAGAGATGGGCATGTGCTTTTTGAGGACAAGGACAGGGATGGGAGAAATTTGGGAAGGTAAGGGGCTGGGGAGGGATGCATGAGTGGGAGGAAAATCGCCAAGGGGGTGAAAGGAGAGAAGAAAAAGCAACTTGGAATCAGGTGTCCCATGTTCTCCCAACTCCAGGTGTCTGCCTGGAGAACTGTGCTGGAGAAGGAGACAAGGCAGGGCAGAGCTTGGGCTCAGAGGAGAGACAGGGGCTGGTGACATCCCTAAACACCTCATGGTGAGCTGGATCTCACAATGAGCTCCCCCCACCCAGCTCTGAGAGCAGGGACTGACTAGAAATGGGAATTAAGGGACTTGCACTGAGGTTTTCCTTTTAAGCATGGATTTGAGGAATCTAGATCCCAACTGCTCACTGAAATAGGGCTTGGGAGGCTCAGAGCCTCATCCGGACCCATCTCCAGGCACCATCTGGGCACTCTGGCTGGATTTGAGGTCTTTGTTAGGGCAAAGACATCCTTTTCCTTCTGTCACAAGCTGCCATGTCCTAGCCATGGCCTCTCCTAGTAGATGCTTTCCTAAGAAAGCCTTCCTAACAAAGCCCTAACATTCCCAATGTTAAAAGAGCAAACTCACATTCCTTATTAGGACAGGTCCTGATTTTTTCATTATTTAAAAATAAAGTATTTCAGTAACTCAAAAAGAACAATTTTTTCTTGTGTACTCTGCAACTCAATAAAATCATAACTATTTGTTGACCATAAAAATGCTTTATGTGGTTTTTCCAGGCACATCCAGAGTCACTGGAGTGCTCAGGGAATCTGCTTCCTCTTGGAGTACCTTCTGCCATACAAACCCCCTAGCAGGTGGCATGGAGATGCCAACTAAGGAAGGTGGGACATTTATAGGGCAGGAATGTCACCATCCAGGTTTTGCTCTGAGATCAAGAACTTATGATGTTCAAATTCAGAGCTTTGAAAGGGTCAGAGCAAGATTTGGCATAAAGGGGGATTCAAGCCTGAATTTCAGATTTAATCTTGTAACTGCTGTTTTTATCAGTTTAAAATCAGACCCCAAACCAAGAACACTGTGGAAGCAAACTCTGAAAAAGGGTTTAGGATCAAACTTGCTGATTATGGTTTCCCTTGGTTTTTCTAACTCTTTTGTTTTGGTTTGGGTTTTTTTTGAGGGTTTTTTTTTTTTTTTTTTACAGAGCTGGTGATTGTGGAAAGTCCTTTTTGCACTTCACATGGTGAATTTAGGGAAATTACTTTTATAGCATGGATAGGTTTCTTTATCAGCCTTCACACAGCTCAGGAACAATGGTGCTACTTTCCCTCATCCTGGGAACAAGCAACAAAGGAAAGGAGACCTTCCTGTCAAAGATTTGCCTGGCCATCCAAACTCAGCCTCCAGACTGTTCGGGGAGGCAACCGAGAACCAAATTGTTGTGAAAACTTCATAGAAGCATTTTACAGTTTCCCAAAAGTCAATTTGCTGCCCATTCATGGCTCATCCAGGGCTGTGGTGAGCAGCTTTTCTAATCCACAGCTTGGATCCAGTGCTTTGGCAGGCCTGAGGTCAACACCATCAGTGGGTTTTAGGTCAAACACCATTTGAGGACAAGGCCATCAGTGGAATTGAGGTCAGCCCAGAGGCTTTAGGAGAACTGGGAGACTGTTGCTTTTTTCCAAATAACCCCATTTAGACCTCAATCATCAGCTGGAGCAGCACGAGAGCCTGAGAGTGGGAAGCACAGAGCCTGCCCCAGTCACAAGACTAAATGATGGTTGGGGAAGGCCAGACTGGGCTTATCTGCCACCTGAAATCAATACTACAGCTTTACCAGAGTACACAGGAATTGCTCCATAGGTAAACCAGAGAGCAGGTCCTGTGAGCAGTCAAACCAGAAAATGACCCTACTTGCCCCATTTTTGGGACTTTTATTTAATCTTAGAATAAACATGTTCCCCTAATACAAACACAGGGAGCTGTTACACAAAAATAAACTGTTACAAATCAATAAAGACTTGGCTTTCTTCCCTGGGAGTACAGCTGTTCCCAGGATGGCTGAGCATCCCAGGATAACATGGCTTGAACCTTCAAGCATTCCAAAGGAAGATGGCTCAAAAGGGACCAAGGACCTGGAAGTTCTGGGATTGCATTCTGGATTAAGATGCCTACACTAACACACTCTCTGCTTTTCCACAGGGCTTGTATCTCTGCTGGGAATCTTCAGGCATTAGCTGAAATGCAGAAAGACAGACAGTTTTCCAAGTTTTATCTTCCACAAGTTTAGACTTAGCCTATCCAAAGGTCAGCCCATTGTTCAGCTGAGAATTGGGAAGCCATTCTGCCCCTGTGAACCCAGTACACCTGGCTGGGTGATTTTTGTACTTAATTTATCTGGTTTTAAGCTGTGAAAGACTAAAACTTCCACAGGTTACTTGAAATTAAACCTTTTCAACTCCCTCCTTTGCAATTAGCACAGGGATAGTCAGGAATCTAAAGCAGGAAATCAACATAAAATGCGCCTAAGTTGGACTTGATGACCTTGAAGGTCATTAACAATATTGTTTAAAAAAAATGTTTTACTAACTCTGCAGTGGCCCAATTCCAGATGTCTCAGGAAATTGTTTCACAACATACCTTGGTATCAGCATGGTAAGAAACATGTTTATGGTGCTCAGACATGCAGTTTTTACCCAGATGGTGCAAGAAGGTACCTTGTTACACAGAATCCCAAAATGGTTTGGGTTGGAAAGGAGCTTTAATGTCCATCTCATTCCGCCCCCTGCCATAGGCAGGGACACCTTCCCCTAGACCAGGTTTCTCCTGCTTGACCTTGGACACTTGCAGGGATGGGGCAGCCACATCCATAAGCTCCCTTTTTGCAACAGGTTCTTCAAATTCTGTTCAAATGACACGTTGAGCCTCATTCAGCATTTGTGCTGGGTTACAGCATATTATCATATATTTTATTGGGCAGCTTGAAAAATTAGTCTGAATTCCTCAAATATCATATAGAAACACTTCCATACTGGGTCCTGCTTACACCATCCCTCTGTCCTGGTTGGCTGCAGATTCTACAGAACAGGGTATAGGTGAAGGCAAATATTCCATTCACATTTCCACACAGACTCATTATCCATTTGAAAACTATGTTATAAATACGATGAAGGGAATAATCTAGGATTCTAGAATTCAAAAGCAAGCCAGGAGATGAATTATGCCCCCATGGCAACCCTTATGTAAAATATAAATAAAAGTGTTATCTAACCCCCCCAGAGGTTGGTGGGTGCAAATTTCCACTGGGGTAAGTGATGATGTTTTCTTAAATATCCTGTATCAGAGCTCTTCTACCCACAACTGAAGTTTGAAAGTCAAGCTCAGGCCACTCAGGTCAAGGGAAGCTCAGCAGAAATCCAAGAAAGGAGTGGGAGAAGGTCAAGGAGAAGAATCCTCCCCTGGAAGCGCCACCTTCGCCTGCAGCACCCTTCTGAGCACAGTTAGATAACCACACAACTACATCCAGGTGCTGGATGTGTGAATGACAATGAGAGGATTAATCACCTTAATTGCCTGTGATTGCACCCATCCTCCTTCAAATGGGTGTGTCTGGTTCATTTGCCTGATTAATTTCATTGGCCTTAATTATCTTGGCCTCAGATCTGTTTCATTAAGCAGCAAATGGTTTTATATAAAACACAGGAACCATACTGCTCTTCTTCCGTGTGTTTTATTCCCTTGTTGCTTACAAGGTGCCTGATAAAACCTGAAAACTTGGGTCCTGAGCTGCAGAAGATGCTGCTGGTTTCTGACTGGAGCCAGTTGCTCCTGCCTGGCCCAATGAGCATCTGCAGGTAAATCATTCTGAGTTGAAATTACCACCCTTTGCAAGTCTATAAAACCTTCAGGCCACACTCATAATCCCAGATGGACCAAAGCAGCACAACCTGTGCTTCACCATCATCCAGGGGAGAGGCAAATAAATAAAGTGTGAACCTAAATCAAAGTGCTGCTGCCAATTCCAATTCCAACCCATGCTCATTCTTGTCTCCCCATCATGCTGGAGCTCACCAAATGCTAAAATTAAGCACCTGATTTGGTGAAAGTATGCAACTGAAATGCAATCCAACAGCACTAGAGGGCAAGGCATCATGAATCCAGTGTTCCGGCAGCATTCCAGCATCATGACTCCTTTCACATCCTGCAAAAACTCAACAACTCAATAATAACAAAGTGTCTGGGCTTGAATGTTGCAGCAGGAGATTCTGGGCAAGTCAGGGACTGGATAAGCTTTAAAAGCCTCTTCCAAATCAAACCACTCCACGACTGTGATAATTTCTGTCTGCATAACTGAAAATAAAATAAAATAAATAAAAAGCGAAGAGATGTTGAGTCTGCTCTGTTCTGTGATGAGCAAAGGAATCATGCACAAAACAGAAGATAGAGATTAAGAAGCAATTTCTTTTCTGCAATGTTTCCTAACAGAGAGGGGCAATCTTCAAGGTCTCTATTGAAATATGTGGTAAATGGACTCGAGTTTCAGAGAGGTTCTCCTGGATGTGGCAGTGTTAAGACAGGGATGAGTCCCATGTGCTGCAGTAAGAGGGTTTAAGACATTTGTGCGTTTTGAATGTGTAAATCCAGGCTTTTAAAACCAGCATGATGAAGAGGAAATAGTGACACCACAGCTGATGACATCAAAATGATTTCTGGGCTTTCAAAACTCAGTTGGGTCAGGCACTGACCAGCCTGACATCCTCAAACACTACACATAAGGTCTTCTCCACACACACACACATAATTTCAGTCCTAGATGAACAAGATTTGGAACTCATATTTCCTCTGTTAAGGTTCCTGTGTAGAAGAAGCTTTAGGACTAATGGGAGCCAGAGCTGCCAAGACTTTTGGGTGGATGCAACACTTCCCCTGACCAAAAGCATCATGGGACCATTAGACAATTCCCAATGCTCCAATTCCCCCCAACACAATATTTGTCACTGCCTTCAGTTTGACTGAAAGTTGGATTAGTGCTTCATTCCCTCTTTGTGGCTTTTGCCAACTGGCATTGATGGCCTGACAAAGAAGAAGATCACCAAGGGCAACAGGGGAGTCACATCTTCCAGCCTCAGCTGCTGATGCAGAAAGAGCAAAGGTGCCTCTCAGTCGTGACCAACATTCCGTCATCAGGAAGCATCTTAAATTGACTCTAAGGTGATTAACAGAGCAGAATTAGCCCAATGAGCCAGGGGAATTAAGGGCAGAGAGCTGTCCTTGAGCCAAGATCCCATCTACATCTGCCAGAGGAAAGCCTGCAGTCCCAGAACTGGAGTGGAAGCAGAAATTAGAAACATGAACAAAGTCTTTGGTTAAAAAGTGCCTGGGGTTCTGTGTGCCCACGTGAACCCCACTAAAAGCTCTGTAAGTAGCACAGGAATGAGTGCTGGAGTTTTCACTGCATAGCTTCCTTTTCACAGCTCCCCTCTCTGAGACAGTCCCACAGGGAGCTGTTTTGGGACTTACTACTCCTGCATGAATGGCTGTGAATTCCTTTTCTGTCACTGATGTTACTTGTAAGTAACGACATTTGTACCAGTGATTCAGCTTTTCCCTTGTAGCTGACATCTTCTCCTACAAGGGGAATCAATTCAAGTTTAAGGCAAAAGAAAGTTAAGGATTACCTTTTCCTTCCCAAACTTTCTCTGCTGTCTCTCTGCTTCATCATCTGAGGTAGTGCTGTCACATCTCCTGAGCCAAGGCACCACTGTGAGCTCAGATTTATCAGAGAATCACAGGATGGTTTGGGTTGGAAGGGACCTTAAAAATCTTCTAGTTCCAACTCTCTGCCATGGGCAGGAACACCTTCCACTAGACCAGGTTGTTTCAAGCCCTGTCCAAGCTGTCCTTGAACACTTCCAGGGATGGGGCAGCCACAGCTTCTCTGGGCAACCTGTGCCAGGGCCTCCTCCCTCTCACAGGGAAAAATTTTTAACTAATATCTAATGTAAATCTATTATCTATCTAAATCTAAAATCTAATCTATTCAACTTAAGGCCATTCTATAATCCATTTCTCCCTTCACATCCAGCCCACAACTAGTCCTGGTCTCATTGTCTCTATGCTCCCTTTTCCTTCTAATCCACCCCCAAACAAGGTAAAATTCTCACTTCTCTCATCTTTGGGTTGCGCACCACACACCTGTCATCTCACCATTGCAGTTTATCCTCTGCAAATTCAGGGCAAAGCAGGGAATTACCCCACTGGGGGCCTGTTCTGGCAATTCTCTGAGTCTTCTATAAATCAGCACAAAGTCCATCTGCCTCCACAGCCTGACTCAAGTCAACCTTCCAGCTCAGCCCAATAACCCTCGTACAAACATGGGAATATTGACGTGATAAATAGCAAACCCGACCCGTTGGCTCTCAGCACCAGTGCCACCACAGGGATTGCTCCTGTTGGGAATGTGTTGCCTTGGCAGAGTTGACCAGCCCTCAGTGCCACGTGCACATTGAAAGTGCAGCCAGATTTGACTTTTCCTGGCAGGGCCACACTCCCTGAATGCCTGGAATTTCCCCATGGCTGACACAGTGCTGCCTATTCTGCAATAATTCCTGTTGCTTTGATAGATTCATCCTGCGGGAAGCTTTGAAACATCTGACTTTTTTGAGGCCAGCTGCTTATCTTCTCCTGCTTTTCTTGATTGCACCTGGAGCAAGCAAGCAAACAAAAAAAAAAACTCTTTCATTTGTTGGTTCCTGGAAACACACAGCTCTGAGAGCATGTGGGGACAGCCTGACCACTGAGCAAAGCCTGATTTACAGCCTTGAGCAAACCTGGAGGAACTCTGCAGGTAGGGGAAAAGACAGGACTAGCACACACAGGGAATTTCCAGGAGTAACCAATTCTCAAGGTCCCTTATCCTGCTTTCTCTCTTCTTGCCATACCAAGTCCCCTAAATTCTCCTCTTGTGCATGTATTAACATCTAAATACTTAAAAGCACCTCTCTGTGCACAACACTAACCTCCATCAGAGAGAGCAAACATCCATTTTCTCTCCCAAACTCTCACTTTATGACAGGGAAAAAGGATTTAGAAGGGAGAGGGGAATGAAAACTAAATCCTCTTTGATAGTTTTGCTTGTTGTCCTTCAGCTCCAGCTACAGGAAAGTTTCTGACAGCAATCCCTGCTGACACTACACCTAAAGACCAGCCAAACATTTCCAGTCTGTCACCTGGCCACCCTCGTGGCTTTGCAACATTCCCCTTCAAGAAATCCAAATCCTTCCTTCCCACATCACAGACTTACACCCATCTAACACCAACTCCCATTTCCAGCAGCACAGGGAAGCTGTTTCCCTGCCAAGGGGCTGCAGGGGACAGGTCAGCAGGTGTGAGGTCTTCACGGAGGCAGAAGCCAGGAGGGGTCTGGAAATGCTCCGTTCCCACAGGGAGGGAGGATCAGGAGGGAGGACAGTCCTGCCTGGGCTGTCTGTGCCCTCTCGTGGCTGCCTGACCGCGCTGCATCACCAGATTCTTGTATTACTTCTGAATTTAAAATTATATCTCTTTCTGGAGACTGCTCTCCCTCGGACCTGTTAGGGTTCTCCAGATGTGGCAGCCCCTCCTTCTGGGCATTTGTTGGGCACTGAACTGCCTCCAGTGCCCTCCTCAAATGCCATCGTGGGAGTGTGAATCCAGCCAGTACAGACCTCACACACCCTCACTGACCAGGGAAATCCGAGAGCAGCATGAGGTCAGCTCATCCCATCAGAGGGAGGCAATGCCCATGTTTACACAGGAATGTGAAGGGAAAAGGGTGACAGGGAGATTTAGGGGCTGAGCTTGGAGTGTGTCAGGGCACTCCGAGTAGGGAGGACAAAGGACCCCAGTTCCTGCCTTTCCCATCATGTGAAGGTCATGGTGATGCTTCTGGCTGGCACAGCAACCACCAGCAATGGGATCTCAGGGTGCATCCAAGCAGAAAAAAACAGCCAAGGCCTGACCACTCCTCATGCAAGTTTACAGTAAAAAGCAGATCCAGATCCCAGAACCACTATTCCATGGGGTCTAATCCCGTTTTCTGCTCTGGCTGTACCTCAGCTTGCTTTCCCAAAGGTCTTTGATGTTTTGATTTTTCCTTCCACTGTCATCCCCAAGAGATGATGATGAGATCTTCCATGTTAATGTCCAGAGCTGAACACAGGAGGAGAGCAAGTGATTTTAGAGAAACCAGAGTGGCCTAAAATCTCTACCTGACGTTAGGAAAAGCAAGAGACTGCTTGGCCCTGCAAGGACAGAGGAAGAAAGATCCTTGAATTAACCAGCCTTCAGGACAGCAACATATCCCGTGCAATGCTCCAAGCCAGCAAATTGAGCAGGAGAAACCTCAGCTTCCCTCACGAAAAACAGGGACCTGTCCTGTCATAAGTGTTACTTCCCTGTGAGGGCAGTGAGGCACTGGAACAGGCTCTCTGAGGATGCCCCATCCCTGGAAATCTTCAAGACCAGGCTGGACTGGGCTTGGAGCAACCTGAACTAGTGGAAGGTGTCCCTGCCCACTGCAGGGGGTTAGAACAAGATAAGCTTTAAGGTCCCTTCCAACCCAAACCATTCTGGGATTCTGTGAAGAAATGTTCATCCACCTGTGGAAAAAACCCCTTCCATTTGGCACGAAAACACTATCACTTATTCCCCTCATGAAGTCAGGGAGCAGCCAGCTATGGGAGGGACACACTGATGAAAAAAACCATTAAAACTCAATCCAAGACACAGGGGCCAGAGAAGCTCAGAGAATATCAGCCAAACTTCATTTTCTCTTGGCTACTGAGCACCCCAACCAACCCAACCCCTCAACCTCCAGCCAGACTTTTAGAGGTTAATAGCAAATGTTTATTTTCCATTATTAAAGAGCAGGGTGCAACTATCCCGCAGTTAACGGAGTGACTTCATTTTCCTTTACAAATTGTTCTCTCTGCTTCATTTCAAATGTAAGACAACTTCACACATGGCATTTCTCCAATTCCTTTCATCTCAAAAGTGCTTTACAATGTGACATTGAGGGGAAGAAAAAATTCCCACAAACCAAAACATCTCCTACCTTGAGAGATCACCTCATTCCCAGCGCTGCAATGCAGCCACATACTGTGCAATGTAGCAGCCAATGGCACAGGAAGACATGGAGAGATCAAAAGGTCAGGGGGAGCATATAAAAGGAGAAATTCCAAGGATAGAATTTACCTGAGCTGAAATCTGCAGCTGGGGAAACCAAAGCTTTTGCCTTCCCTGTCTATTCCTCCCTCCTCTGGGCAAAACCACAGCAGCTCAGTTTGTGTCTTTAGTGGAAGAAAACTGAGTTCTTACTGTAGCATCCCTTGGCAGAGGCTGAAAGTTCTGGAGCTGAGGATGGTGACCTGGTGCTGGGCAGGGCGATGCACCAGTCAGAGATGGAAACCCCAAGGTGGGTGGTGGCTGCTCCACAGACACTGAAAAAAAGGCTAAATTGGCTACAAACCACTGTCACGGCTTTAACAAACCTGAGTCTGTGGCAGACCTGTGTGTTCCAACAGCTTTAGTGAGATCCCTCCCTCCCAGCACAATGTGGAGGATACAGAACCGCAGCCACACCCCTCACGTGCACACAAAGATGCCTCAATTCCCTCACTGGGGATGGCAGCCCAGGAGAAGCTGGGATTCCCACTGGAGTGGGCATCTCTAGGTCTAATGTAATAGGAGGGAGGAAATCTCTGGGCTTCAGGACTGTCCAGCCTGAGCATGCTCCTTCTGGGACATGAAGAACCCAACCTGGGCAATGGATTCTACCTAAACAATGCAAACAGGACTGCCCAAAGCTCCCTCAGGATGAGGAACAGCTCCAGGGCATGTTTGTAGGTGAGGTAGAGCACCAAGGCTCTACCAAGACACCAAGGCTCTACCAAGACTCCTACACCAAGGACTGTCACAGGGTCTGTGATAAGGTCTGCCTGTGACAACTGCAGCAGATTTTCTAGTCCAGGAGAAAACATCCTGCACTGACTGCAGCCAGCTGGGAGTTAGGGAATTTTCCTGCTCCCTTTGTTCTGCTGAAGGCCCCAGGCGCACAGGTCCAGCTATTCCCCAGCCTGGATAACCCAGAGTCAAACAACAAGCTAAAAAGAGGAACAATTCCTTCCTTGTGACTCCGTTGGCAGAAAGCTTCTCTCACAGGCTCCTTTAAAAGGAACAAGGAAGTACTTGGAAACAAACTGTTCATGGCTCTCCGTAAGATTATTGTGCTCTGCTGGCATTTTCTGGGCTGTTATGGGAGTATGGTCAGCAGGACCTCGGAGTACCCCCAAAAAACGAGTGGGGCACAGGGACAGACAGCCAGCATCTGTCCTGACAGACTGGCTTACAGGGAAGGTCCAGAATTCCTGTCCTCCTCAGAAAATGCCAAAGAAGACTGCATATAAAAACAAAAGTTTAAAAAAAATGGATATACACTGCATATAAGAGACTCCAAAGTCTACAGATGGCCACCTCAGAGCAGCCAGGGCCAGCCCAGCTCTGAGGGGACAGCGTGGAAGCTGCATTCCAGTCACAGTTGGAGCAGTTGGACAGCTGAAGGTGGAAGTTGTGCTTCTTGGTCAGCTTCAGGCAGAAAGAGGGTGGGGAAGAAGAAAGGCCCATTGCAGGGCAGGCACTGCACTCACAAAGCCCTTCATACTGGAGCAGTTTCCTTCCATGCTCAGGCCTCTGCTTACATCTCACTGGGATAAAATCCAAGTTTGGCCAGGGACATCTCCCTCCGGAGACGCATGACCTCCCAGTACATCAGCTCCACTGCAAAGTAAAAGGGTGTGGGGAAGAGAAGGGAAAAAACAACCAAAAATCAGTAAGAAAGGCACAGCTGGACACTACCTCCCAGTGTAGCCTAGCCAGGCTCCTGCCCAAAGTCAGGGAAGCAGGACATGCCCATCAGGTCACCATTTATCAGCACCACCCCAGGGCAAAGCTCCCAGGAACTGGTGCTTTGCTTCCTTCCCTCATGTTTTTTCTTTTGTCATTTAACTGCATCTCAAAGACAAAGGGAGTTGAGGGGACACTGAGCTGGCCCCACTCCTGTCATTTGGAATAGCACCTCTTAATTCCTCCACAGAAAGCATCCCACTGCAACCAGCTCTTACCATCCTGCCTCACCAAGCCCTGCTGGATATAGCGGATATATGTGAAGAAGTTGCAGACTGCTGTGATCTGAGAGAGAGAGGAAAAGAGAAAAATCAGGAATCAGCTCCAGAATTGCTCTGCCGAAAGGCCTACCCTGCACTCAGCAGCAGAGCTCAATGTTCAGCACCTGAGAAATAGTCACACATATCACCAGGTAAGATGAAAGCTGGTTAAAAATAAAATTAAAAAAAACCATCTGGGTATCTGCCATCCCATCCCTAGACATTACATTATCCATGAGACACAACATGGAACAACTCCAATCTACTGCAGATTTGAGACATTGCTTTGGGGCAAGTGTCACAAATGAGTCAAGTCTGTGCACAAAAAACAACTTTTTGTATCCAAAATGGTCACTTTCAGGATCAGCTCTTGTGATATGCAGCTCAGGAAAGAATAAACTTCTAAAATGCTCCATTGAATCAAAGCCCCAACAGCAACATTAATAAATTATCCACCTTTTCCCTTCCCTCCACAGAAAGAACAACTTGTTCTCACAACCACCTGAGTCATGGATCTGACTGGAACAGTAAGAGCATTTAAAGAGCAGAAAATTACTGTATTTTACAAAGGGGAATTAAATAATTATAAAGCCAAAAAAACAAAGCCCTGCACAGAATGAAACCATGGAAAGTGAACACACTGAGGGCCGTCTGAAAGTATTAAGCAAGGCTGGATCTGCACCCTAATTATAAACCAAGAGCCACCCTGAGCTCAGGAACAAACTCAAATCCCACAGGTCTTCCTTAAGTTGAAGGCTGACCCTCAAGAGCTCCTACATCTCAGGGTATGGAACAATTTTGGAGGGTCAAGGCACGCTGGGAAGGTAAAGGACTCACCCTGGCCCTGCAGGAAGGTGAAATGTAGTAGTAATTCCCAGAATCCCCCAGCATGATCCGGTGCTTGCAGGTCCTGGGGAGGCCACTTAGAGCACATTTCCTGCAGGGAAAGGAAAAAACACTTCAACAATCCAGTGGCACAGCAGAGATCAGGAATTTAGGAATCTCAAGAGATGGAAGGGGGAGCTCAGAAGCCAGATCTGGGTCAGTCAGCATGAAAAAAACCCCCCATGGCTGATAGAGCCTTTTGCTCCTAAAAGATTCCATAAGTGGCAAGTTAGGAGAGTTAAATATCTGGAATCATGAATTATTCCATATCCAAATACACCAAGCTGTACCCTTTCCCTGGCACAGAGCCCAAGAGAAAGCTACAGAAAACAGAGTGTAATGTCATCTGGTCCCTGCATATCTCCTCCACATTCCAGGGAAGACTCAGGTGTATCAGCTTTCCTGCTGGGATGCAAACATGCTGGCTGGATATCAAACCTGGCCTCAAAACTGGTAAATCCAGCATTAGAGCAGAATTTGCTCATGCTGAGAACTCAAAACAAGCCACACAGCTCTGAATGAGGCTTGCAATTCCTAAGGACAAGCCAATCCCTTCTTGGGCAGACAGGGAAGAAGCTTGGCTTCACAATTTTAGGATTTCACTCAGAGTGACAAAAACAGTCTTTTCAAAACAGTCAACAGCCTCTCTTTTCCTGCCATTTTTTTTCTGTTATTTCTTCTATTATGGTTCCCATCACCAGCCAGTTACCTTTCCTTCATCTTCACTTTAAGCAGTAAAGCAGAATTTACTATTGCATAGTTATCACCACATTCCTCAGAGGCTCAGTTCCTGCATGTGGAAAGAGCAACATCACTCCCCAGCTGCAAAAAAAATGCTCTGGGAGCCATGGAAGGTGCCAACACATGGGAGCAGATGTTTCAAGGAGATTCTGAGCGTGTCTCTGGGCTTGTTTTCCACTGTTATCAAGGCAAATATTAGCCAAGAGTGGAAGCATGGGCTGTAGGAGTCCACATGCAAGGAGAAGCAATCACTGACCAAATATTAACACAACTTAAGGAGATTAAATTCTCAGGAAGTGTAGGATGACCAATAACAAGATATTTTTAAGTCACAAAATTGAACATTGGAGCACATAGAAAAAAGAGACTCTTGGTGACTCGGTGTAACCACAGCTGTCACAACTATATTTAGAGGTAACCAAAAATGCCACAAAAATCAGTGTTTTACACCTGGGAAACAAAAGTAAACAAATTCCTTTGGGATTTTTTTTATTCCCAATAGCAAAACTCCTCACCATCCTGCCTGGAAATTAAAAAGGGTTAAAGAGTTAGCTCAGTTCAGCTCGAGCCTCCAAGCTGCTACATTGCACTGAGTTAGTCACTTGTTAATGGATTAGAGATCTTTGATCACTGGCTAAACAATAAATGCTTCACTTACGTTACAATTTGTGACCGGAACCCACTGTGAAGACAAAAAAAAAACCACAAAAGGAAACTGATAAGGATAAAGACAGGATGGGTTGTTCTTGGAGCAATTTGCCTAGAGATGGCAGAAAATGCAGGAGCGTGGTAGGAAACCTGTGTTTGCCCTCACAGGGACACTTTAGGGGGTGCTCTGTTTGAAGGTAAGGGAGGGAAGGACAGAGAAAGGGAGCCCTGATGGAACTTGAATTCATCAGCTGAATAAAAACCCCTCCTTCATCTGGAATACCATGTCATTTCTGCTAGTGCTCCTCTTCCTTGAGGTGATCTCAAGCTGTTTGTCACAGCAGAAACAGTCACACAAGCTCTGAAGCAGCCACAGCCCCAATTCTGGTGGCAAGGTGACAGCATCAGGTGGGGAAGATGATGTGCAGCAAAAGGAGATCTCTTCTGACCTAGGCTCAAACCCACCAGCAAGGTCAGGATGCAAGGTGAGCTCAAACCTCACAAGATGCAAGAATGCAGCTCTAATTTAACCCTTTCATCCCTGGTTATGCACAAACACCTTCAGAGAACACAAACAAGTTGCTGCCTCAAGGCGGGGGAAAAAAACCCACCCCCCAGTCAAGGGCACTAACACCTCACAGGTTATCCCAAAAACCAGCCAACAGCTCATCTGCTGAGCTAAGCTCATTCCTCTTCTCAGGCAGAGCAGAGCTAAATTCCAACTGCTCACAAGCCTGGAGAACACTCAGCTGAGCCCTTTGAACTGTTCACCTCAGTGACTGAGTGAGGCCTGGCCAAACTCCACAGCATGGGACAAACCGACCAACAGCAAGGAGGGGACAAAAGACGGTAAACACGGTCCTTACTTCGGCCCACCACACTCTTCTGCTGCCACCCTCACCACAGGGAGCGTCTGGGAAGCCACTGGCTCGATGGTGAGGGTGTTCTGCTCCACAGCCACTCGCACCAGCTCCGACAGCTGTGGCAAACAGAAGGGAGAGGGGTTACGAATGTGCCGAGGTCACCTCCACAAATGTGACCCTCTGGAGCTGCTTTTCCAGCACTCACCTCCTGCTTAGTGAAGTCCAGACAAGGTCCTATGTCTTCTCGATAAATCCTGTCCAGGAAGGAGCAGGATTTATCCAAAGTTGGAGATTCCTTCCAGGCCTCGAACTCGGCAAATAAGATGGAGTCGACCTGCAGCAAGTGTCCAAGAGGAAAGGGAAGTGGCAGGGTGGTCACAAGAAAAGATTTCATATCAGAAGGTATCTGCTACTATGCAGGTAACCGCACTGCAAAACACCTCCTTTGGCATCTAGAGAGGCTCAGACACCAGGGAAGTGTCTGAGAGAAGCTTCCTTGCCTCTCATCTCCCAGCCACCAGCAGTTCTGTAACAGTTCTGAGCCACAGCCATCCTGGGCTTATTGTGCCAGAAACCTGCAGGTACCTCTCTATCCCATCTTCCTCCAGCTCCAGCATCCGTGATGCAGGAAAAGCCACCACACAACCACTGAACAGACCAAGTTCCCACTCAACCCGTGTCAGGAATGATGAGAGCAGCTGAGTGGCAAAGCACAGTGGCAATGGGAGACTCTGGGACCTGGCATTTAAATCCCAGATGGATCATTAGCCAAACCACCAATTTGACTGACAGGGCATCTCTTACAAGCCCAGGAAACAATAAAACTAAAGAAACCCTGTTGAGCAACACAAAGCACATGAGTGAACACAGCTGGGAAAGTCTGGATTCCAGCACACTCCCTCTGTGCCATGGAGACTGCTCACCTGGGACCAGGAACAGCTTCAGAGCCACAAGATGGAAAAACAAATGGAGAAAAACAAAACAAAAGGAAAAAAAATGGAGGTTAGCATAAAAGGGAGCTGGAACTGAAAGGCTGGAAGCATGAGAGGTAGCCGGGTCCCACCTATCCCCAGAAAGGTTGGTTACCTGCCGTGAGGAGGAGGAGGAAGCATCTGCTCCCAAGGCCTGCCAGCCTGGCTCATAGGTGATGTGGATGGCCTTCCCAGGGAGGATGCAAAGGAGCAAGGAGAGGAGAGCAGGGAACCCAGACTTGGAGGGCAGAGGGAGAGACAGACAGTGAAGGAAAAGGTTTAGAGTGAGACAGGTAAGAAGGGAGGTAAAAAAAGTGAGGTAAAACAGGAGATAGGAAGAAAGGCTCAAGTCCTGTCCTCCAGGAACTGAGCATGCTGCTCAAGGCATCACAGGGACACAAGTCACACCTTTAGATTTCAGCTTAGGGTGCAAAAAGGGAACAGATATTGCCATTTTTAGGCTCAATTTAGAATGGGACACATCTTTTTCATAGGGCACCAACCCTCTGAACACCAGATTCCCTTTTATCACCTCTCACATAGGCCACTAAAGAATGTGAGAGACAAAGAAACCACTCCATCCTTGATACAGAATATTATTAGTCACTTTGGAAGCTGAGCCCTGAGATTTTAGACCCCAAGATATCTGCACCCTGTGGAAGTTGCCTCCATGATGAAATGACAGGTCCAGATCTTAAACAAACAAGTCCTTGGTGTTTCCTCAACAATTCTTCATGATAAAGGCAGCAGCTGCCCCAAAAAAATCACCAGTGAGACATATTCCCCCACCACATTCTCACTCATTTTCATTCTTCCTGACCAAGTACCATAAGCTGCCTCCTTTTTGCTCCCCAGGACAGCTGTGTACACATCTGGCTAGTGGGAAATTCCCAGAAGGAAAGATCCTGGTAGCAGGAAGAAGTGTTACACTCGTGGTCACAGTAGGTTTGGGGGGGTGCTATCAAAGGATCACCTTAATTAAACAGGGCTTGTTTGGAAGTTATTCACAATGCTTTGGATGCTTCTCTGCCCAGCTCCTTCCAGTGAGGAAGGAATTAAATATAATTAAATATATACTCTGCAAAGAGGGAGAACAGTGCCATGCCCAAGAACACAGGACAAGTGAGACGTTACTAGCTGATGGAGGTGTCCTGGTGTCCAAGCCAAACTGAGTAGGAAGAAGAACCACCACCATGTCATGCCAGAACAGGCTATGGACTCATCTGCCAAGGTGCAGAAAACCACTGGCTCTGCTCAGCAACTCATAGCACTGGTACCTCCTGGATCTGCCCATGTCCCCCAGAGATCCCTCAACTGCTGTTGTCCTGACACAGCCTCCAACACGCCTCCCAAAGAGGAAATACCCACCACAGCCTGCCTCAGCAAAAATTTAGGGAACAAGACATGTTACCACACAAACAGCTTCTTCCAACACTGAAACCACAGATTTCTCCAGGAAGCCCCTGAGCACAGTGCCAGCAGTGGCTCTGAGGCTGATTCAGCGAGTGGTCCTCACCCACCTCTCTGCACTCCCGAGTGACTGGCTCTGGAGACACATTCTGTCTGGCAGCTGAGACCATGGCACTGCTGGTGCTTTTGTTTCGCCCATGGCCCTTCCTGAAGCCGGCTTTGGAAGGGCTCTGGAGCTGAGGGTGCAGCTCCCGGTTGGGGGAGGAAGGTGTGGACGTGATCACCAGCGTCTTCAGAGCTGTCACCTCTGCCTGCAGCATGTCGATCTGAGGAGACCAGGTAGAGTCAACACCTGCTGAACTCAAGTTTGCTGCATCCCATCACATATTGAAGCCACAGAGAACCAGCTACAAGCCCAGCCATGAAGCTTCTCCCCATCCCTCCCAGTGCCCAGCACCACCCAGAATTTTAAACAAACAGCAACTATTTGGGATCCCATTCCTCTGCCCCTTTAGTCAGCACATTTTGCCCCAGGCTCTTTTCAGACCCAATAACCCCAAAGAAACTTCTCTCTTGAGTTAAGCAACGTTGTGATTCAGCCCTGCCAGGAAATTCCGATGCCCCAGGTCCCTGCTCTATCCATTCCCACAGCTGTGACAATTAAACAGCTTATCAGTTCCCTGTGGTTTCCCTGGCATCCATTTCCCAAAAAGGAGCTAAATCAGGAACAGACTGCAAGGATCCCTCTTTCCCCTCACTCTAGTCCCTTTCCAGTGTCTGCTGGAAAGGGAGAAGAGCAAATGTAAGCACTTTACTCTCCTCCAGCCAACAAGCAGTACTGCGGCCAGTCTGGGCAGTGATGCCACCAGGCTACCCCAAAAATCAAGTCCTAGAGAGCAGTTCTCACCTTGCCCCGGGCCTCCCTCAGCTGTTTCTCTGCTGCAGCCTGTTTAGTGTTGGCTTCTCTCACCATCTTGTGGGCTTCCTGCACCAGAGAGAATTTAGTCTGCTTGTTACACAAAGCCACCAAGGCAGGTCACAGATCACATGATCCAGGCAAGCAAGCAAGGGGACAGTCATCCCTGCCACATCCAAGGGATTTGTTCTGCAAGCTGTGAAGTGTCTTTCCCCAGAATTTCCCGGAGAACGCTCCCAGTGCCAGAGCCTGGAGTGCATCCCCTGCTAAGGAGTGTAATGAGCTAAACTAAAGCATTTAGCTGACTAGTCCAAGGTCATCTCTCTCACTGATAGGGGCTGCTTGAAGAATGTCAGAAGCAAAGGCCTGCCCTTCCTTGCCCTTGGGAGTTGCTTAAAGCTGAGGCTTTAACATGAACACTCAGCTGTGTTGCTATGGGTGCTGTGGCAGGGGCTGTGGGTGCCTCTATTCCAACATCTCTGACTCCAGCCTCCCCTCAGCTTGGCTTCCTGGCTTGACCCCAGTCACTGAGCCCTGCTGGTTGATCACTAAACCTATTTCTGCCCCTGCCCTGCTGTCTGTGACACTGATCCTGATCCAGACCTGCTTCTCCACATCTTGGTGAGGTCACTGCTCCTGCCTGGGTTGTCACTGCACTTTGCTCCCACTTCCCTTGTGGAGCAGCCAGTCCTCACTGCTCCAGGTATGGCTGGGACACAGCAGGACATGGAGCTCAGGCGGGGGCCAAATGGTAGAAACTGGCTTAAAAGGCTCTCCCACAGAAAGAGGGGAGTGGGATGAATCCCACCTGGGTCCTCCCTGCAGTGCTGTCTGGAAGCAGAGTCTGGCCAAGGCCACCAAAGGAAGGGAACAGCCCTTGGCTTTATTATCTCCAAGATCATCCTGAGCTCAGGCAGCCAAAATTTCAAGGGCTCTCTTGGCCCTCATATCCCTGTGTGTCAAAGGTACAGATGGGCTCTGGCTTTCCTCACTATCCAGACAGATCCAAACATAAGAGCTGCTGGTAAATGGGATTTTGCCAGGATAGACCTTGGCAAGAATCACATTACAAAAAAAAAAATCAAACCAAAACAAAAAACCACCACAACTGACAGGCCTTCTGGACACTCATTGGAGCAGAATGTGTGAGGACATCCAGCTTGTTCCCACCCCCAGCAAGGGCTGAGACAAGCCAGGGAATCATCTCTATTCCACAGTAGCTGCCCAGCAGGTATGGAGAGGGACATGGAGAGGGACAGGGAGCTGTGCCTGGCTCCAGCTCCAGGCATCCCCACATCTGGTTTTGTCACCATAACTACTATGCTCTTTATGCCACCCCACAGCTGCCAGAAGGGGCAAGAAATACCTGTTAAATGCTCCCCAGGAGCCTGTTCTGAGGCTCTGCCTGCAGCACTGCCCAGCTCTGCTTCTCCAAGTGGGAAAGAATAGGGGAAAGGAAGAAACTGTAGGAGGAGACAGCTGGAAGTTCAGTGAAAGCCTGTCTTAAAGGGGCTGGATGCAAGCTTAGGGTAAGAAAAGGAAGAGGGTGGTACCTCAAATAGGCTGGCTGTTAACTCCTCCAGTTCCTGCTCCAGTTGTTCCCTGACTTTTGACAATCTCTCACATTCTTTGTCCTTCAGCTTCAGCTCCTGTTGAGGAAATGGAGGACACATTATCCCACAGCAGATCCCAGGAGTGCTGATGCCCTGCCCTGTCAATCACAACCCTTCCTCCCCACCATGACACAGATCCCTGATCCCAGATTCCTGTCACTAAACTCTGCGCCAAAGGCACCCTCCCTCCACAAGTTGTAGCAGGATTTTCAGGCTCATTTCAGGAATAGCTCATTTGTCATCAGCAAGGAGGCTTCCAGTTAAGCACTGCCTTGAGCTGCTTCCTGCAGTAGGTTTCCAGGATTAATTTGGATATTGGCACATCCAGCAACTGATGTCCTGCTCCAAAGCACTTTATAGCCACCTCAGCTCAGTCTCTCTCCTCTTCTGCCTGCTCCAGACTCCTAAAACACCTCTAGGAAAACTCCTACTGCTCCAATCCATGCTGCCATCCCCAGGTATTCTCCCTTTACCTTCTGTGCTTTGTGCAGCTCATCCTTCAGGAACTCAGACCCCTTTTCACGGATCTCCACCGAAGAGCTGCGCAGGCGCGACACGTTGAGCTGCTCGGTGGACTGGGTCTCACCCACACCTCCAGCATCCTGGCATCCCGTCTCCAGCTCCTCCTTGTTGCCTTTGGATGGCATTAGTGGCTTCCAGTGCCCCACAGCAGGTTGCTTCTGGCTCTCTTCCTCAAAACTGACCTGGCTGTGGGGTGACAGCACAGAGAAACTTCTCAACCAGTGTGTCCCAAGAGAGGACACTCAGGATAAAGCAGAAGAACTAAAGACAGCTGTTCCAGGAATCCTGTTCTCACCTGGATTCCAAGAGAAACACACTGCAGCTGCCTTGTTTAGGACCCTGGTACTCACCCAGCAGACCCAAGTTCAGACACTGCTTCCCCAGCTGAAGGAAAGTAGGAAAAAAAAGGAACACAGTTCTCCCATTCCCAGTGTACAGACCCTAATCCCCTCTGCTGCCAATCCAGCCCTCCCCTACTTCCCACCAAAAGCCTCCACAGAGCCGCCTAAACCAGTGCATTTCCAGTGGGCTGAAGCCCTGTTTTTAGTTTCAGTGGCTGGCAAGTGGAGATGTACCGGAAAGAAGAAACCAGAAGAGCCACCCAGGAGACTGTTCCCCAGCAGTGCTTGTGCAACTCCCAAATTAACACAGATGCTGGAGAGGCTGATGGATTTAGCTGGCTTTGCTGGGGTTTTAGGAGAGGAAAACCTCATCAGTGCCTGCATGACAGGGCACTGCAGTCACCCTGGGGTGTGCATCTCCCTTTCTTTGTGCATCAAAGTGCCCTCACGTAGTTGCTCGCCGTTTGAAGGCAATGGGAGCGTGTCCAAGCCTTGCACACATGGAAGTTTTCTATCATGCCCAGCCACCCAGCAGGACACACACACTGCCCTGCAGATTAACCTGCTGCTCGTTATCTCTGGGTCACAAGCCTTGGCTGAGCTCTGGTGCCCAAGCCCTCTGCCCACACTCCTACTGCTTCTTGCCCGCTGCCTTCTCCTTCAGAGAAGCCACCACCTCCTTTGGTTTGGTTCACTTTCTCTTTTTCCCTTTTCCCAATCTGCTTTCCTCTCCTGAACTTGCTCTTCCTCCTGCATTCCAGCCAGGACATACTCTTCCCTCTGATCCAACTCCAGCCCAATACTGCACAACAGAGCACAGGCTGGGCTTATCTCCTCAGCCATGTGCTCCTCAAAAATAGCCTTGTTCTCCCTCAAACACAGAAAGCAGCCAAACCACGAGGCCCAACCATCCTTTTCCCCCAGCCTCAGTGTCCCACCACCTTTTCTACTCAGATTTCTCTCTGTTTGTGCCCACTCCAACTCTGTCTATGAGCAACAGCTGCCCACAGTCATTTTCCAAAGAGGGAAAGAAGCAGCAGGTACCAGCTAAATCAGCTCAGGTACCACAAGAAAGCATGTGGAAAAGCACATATACAGAACTCTTTAAACCCTTGGAAGACAAAGAGCACAGGATCTGCGAGACGGTGGATGACAACAGGATCATCCCTGCTGCCATGCCATGCCAACTGGATGGCATCTGGGCAACAGAACTCGGGGAGGGGGACATCAGGTTGGTATCAGATTTTGCTGACCTCTCTGTCAAGCAAGTACATGTGAAAGCACCACAAATACGATCACAGTGCAGAAATTAACTAGTGTCCCACTGACTTCACCTGGTTTTACCGACCATTTCCTGAGGAGATCTAGAAAGAGAGGCTCACCCTGGTGATAAGACTAAATTTTCTGCAATGGATTTGCCATGGGAATCATGCCAAGCAGAGAAGTTTGTCCAGCACATACACCAGTTCTCAGATGGCACAGGGGAAGTCCTCTCTGCTTTGGACTTTTGGGATGAGACAGGGTAAACTGCAGAAAAGAGACCTCTCCAGGTATTCCTGCATTAGAGGAAACAGAGCAGAAGGGACCCAGCCAGTCCCAGCACCTCCAGCTTCTGGGAACAGAGCACAAAAATCAGAGCACAGAGGAAAAGCAAGATTCAGAACCAAGCAGCTACTAAAAAAGTAATAAAGAAGCAGCAGAGAAAAGGGCATTTCAACAGTCCACTAAACTATTCATGCAGTCAATCAAACCCACAGGAAGAAAAAACCAATGTTGTTTCTTTATGACTCTCAAACTCTCACATGAAAGCTGCCTTGGGAAACAGATATTTCAGCACATTTCCACACACTACAGAAGAAAACTGGAGGATATGGAAGAATGAAACAGTCCCACCCACACCCTGTAATGCCAAAAACATATCCTGAAAAACCATCTGCGATAGAATAGCTCGTTCTCCACACTGCGCAAACAGAATCCTCATGGAAGCCTTGGCTGTGCTGGATCTCCATTGTCCAGGTGGGGCTCTGAAATCCAGCCCACAGAGACCAAAAGACCACCACATACACTCACTCTCTCTTGCTGACTGGTAGCTGTCTTTCTTGGAAAAACGGATCATATTATGTAAGTCCCACACTGACACAAGAAGTACAAACTTAAATAGGAAAAAAAAAATTCACAACACCCCACAACCTTCTAAAGTTGGTTTCTGTAGAAAAAGCAAAAAAAATGTGCAAGATCTGCACTTTTTCCAGCGGGCCCCACATGTTTCCTGCACTGCTGATCCAAGAGGGTTATTTCCCGTACAAGCAAGCCTCTGGCTCCCTCCAGGTTAAACTCTTACCCGCGGGTGTGGGAGAAGGACTCGACTTTTCCATCTTGCTGGGACAGATGCCTGACTGGCACCGTGTTCATCATCACGGGCTGGCATCTGTCCAGAGCCCGTGGCTGCTCAGTATCATCCCTCAAAAGCTTTGGCAAAGCATCTGGTCTCGTTTCATTATATTATTATGTTATAGCAGAACACACAACTGCAGTTTCTTGTCTTTGCCTCAGCAACGACCCTGTTGTGTCTTATGTCTGGGGGTGCTGGTGCCGCACGGCGTCTCCTCATTCCATCTCCTTAGTTGGCTTCCACACAACTCTTTCCACAGGTTGCCCAGAGAAGCTGTGGCTGCTCCATCTCTGGAAGTGTCCAAAGCCAGGTTGGACGGGGCTTGGAGCAACCTGGTCTAGTGGAAGGTGCCCCTGCCCATGACAGGGGCTTAGACTAGATCAGTCTTTAAGATCCCTTCCAACCCAAATCATTCTGGGATTCTATGAATCCTACGAAACACCCGCAGCGCCCTGAGCGCTGGCGGAGCCGGGGGGCTCCGGGCTGCAGGGACACAAGGTGTGAGCACCGAAACCACCAAACCCCGTGGAAGCCCGAGGGGCACAGACACCCCCCTCAGCCCCCGATCCCCCCCGCACCTACCCCCGCAACATCGCTGGGTCCCTGATGCTGATGCTGCTCACGGCGGAGGGGCGCCCGCCGCCCCCCCCATGCCCGGAGGAGCCGCAGCTGGAGCGGGAGCTGCGCCCGGAGAAGCCGGAGCCGCAGCCGGAGTCCTTCCCGGAGGAGCCGCAGCCGGATGAAGAGTCGGAGCGGTTCCTGGAGGAAGGGGAGCCGTTCCCGGAGCGGATCCCGGTGGAAGCCGAGCTGGAAGCGGAGCGGATCCCGGAGGAGCCGCAGCCCCACCACCGCCCACGTGATGCCGGCGCGGCTGCGCCCTGAGCCCGCCGGGGCCCTGGAGGGTCACTCGGCGAACGGCGGCACGGGCAAAACGGGCTGGAATCGCGGGAATTAGAGTGGTTTGTTACCGATCACATCAGTGCAGGGCAGTGAGAAGCGAAAATTAAATCTTAAACAGCCGTTCCTCCGCCCTTCTCTTCTTCCCCGGCTCAGATTCGCGCCTGGTTTCCTCTGCCTCCTTCCACACGGGGCTGCGGTCAGCTCTCTCCTGCTCCTTCTTGCTCAGAAGGATTCGTCACTCTTTTCCCCTGCTCCAGCATGGGGTCCCTCCCAGGGGAGACAATCCTCCGTGGACTTCAACATGAGTTATTCACGAAGTGCTCCCGCGTGGGTCACTTCCACGGGGTGCAGTCCCTTAGGGACAGGCTGATCCAGAGTGGGATCCTTCCACGGGAACCACCTCTGGCTGCAATTGCTCCCATGCAATAGCTTTTATCCCCCTTCTTAAATATATTGTTCCAGAGGTGCTCCCACTGTCACTGATGGGCTCAGGCTTGGCCAGTGGCAGGTCCATCTTGAGCCAGCTGGGAATGGCTCCATCAGACATAGGTAAGCTTCTAGGAGCTTCTCACAGAAGCCACCCCTGTAACTCTCCCACTACCAAAACTGTGCCCCAAAACCCCAACACACTGAGGAAGTCAGAGATAATATGCAGGAAGCTGAAAGGATGGGGGAAACCTGGCTGGGGGAAGAAAGGCCACTGATTGTCCAGGATTTTTAAACTTGGCATTCAAGGAGAGCACAGGGCCGGAAACAAAACAGGCAAACCACTCCTGCTGTTACCCCAGTCCCAACAGCAGATCCCACACCCACCTTTGAATTGACAGCACTGAAATTTTGGTGAGTGTCTCCACTCAACCAAAAACTGCCCCTGCAGGCCACCCTAAGAGGATGTTTTCCAGATCGATCCTTCCCCATGTTTCCCATCACATCTTACCTTGCCATTGCCCAGGGCTTCCCTCCAGGCAGCCGTATCCCCTCAGAGCCTTCACACGCTCCTGCCTTGCTCTCCGTTTGCCCATCCTCTGCCTCACTGCCAGACCCAAGGCCAAAGGCTGGTGAGTCAGACATGGTGATCCATGTATCCATTGCAGAATGCTGCTGTGGATACCACATAGGGAGCACTTCTCTGTCCCAGCATCTCCTGGGTGTCCCTGTCATCTGCAGCCCTGCCCTGCCTCATGGCCAGGATCCATGGTGACAGCACAGGCCAACCTCATGCTCTGAAGTCTGGGAACGGAGTGTTCGGGACGTTTGTGTCTGTTTGTGTCGCTGGCTGTAACCTTTGTTATCTTCAGGGAGCTTTTGGGAGGAGGGGAAAGATCTTCAGCTTTCCAAGGCAGCACCACAAGTAATTAGTCTTTGTAATTATTAACTCCCAAGGCTTGGCTGGCAGGGACGGAGGGTCCTCAGATTAGAAGGGTAGAACTGATTCCGGGAGCCGACAAACGCAGGAAGGATGAGAACTGATAGTGCAGACAGGAAGCATTGAGGGGATGTGCTGAAGATTCAGAATCCCAGCCACTTGCAGAAGTTAACTTTTCATAGGGGGAGAGTGGCATGTGCTTCCCTCTTCTTCCCAGAAGGAAAGGGGAAAACCAGATGCAGGCTGGGAAGAGAAGGAGGAATGGGGATTATTTTAGATCTTGGAAAGCAGGACTACACCCCAGACCCAGCAAACGCAAACCGGATGTTATTGCCATGAAAAGGAGAATGAAAACAAATGGCCTCAAACTCCAGGCTCCTTCCAGCCCCTCCTTGCTGGCTCAGATGCTGTGCTGATGTTTGCTCAGCTGGCTGCAAGGCTTTCAGCAAGGGCTTTCTGGGATTTCTGGCTCTATGATCCCTGATTTCCAGGACCAACACATTTGGTCCTCCCTTTGGAGCCTAATCCCTGCCACAGAACCTATGGCAAGAGAAAGGGGATCTTGCTAAGGACCTTTCCCTCCTTTTCATGCTGTGCAAACTGAACTATGCAACATCGGAGAGGGAGATTTGTCACCCTCCAAGCCCCTAAAAACAAAATGCAGAGGGTAAAATGGAGATTAGCACTCAGGTCTGAGGGAGGTGCAGAGCTTGGCACCCACAGCTCTCAAAGCCCCCCAGGATGGCACAGAATTAGTGAGGAATTCTGCAGCATAAGGGGAAGAAGCCTGGGGGTCCTCACAAAAGCACTGAGGGTCACTGCATCCTCTTCAAACATTCCTGGCCAGCTGAAATCTCTGGGTAAAAATCCTGTCCTTGCAAAACAGCACCTCCTCAGATAATTCCCACCGTATCTTTATTTTAATTACGTAAGATTCCAGGGAAGAATGCTATTTTGAGAGACATCCCTGATGCCAGCTGCCTCTGTGTCTATCTCACCACTGAAACTGGACCCACTGTCCCAAAAAGCACTTATTTTCTAGGAGACAGCAAGGAGGGCACCGTGCCACTCCCAGACAGTTGCTGCTAACTCAGCATGGAGAGCGGCCCTCTGGCATTCCAAAAACAGGGATTCAATTCCCACCACAGTAATTCAGTTTCTGCGTCTGTAACATTGAGAAAATGAGGATGATTCCAAGGCTGTGAGGCTGAGGAGGGATATCAGACCTCCTTGTTTCCTCCTCTGCTTCTGTGCAAGGAATCTTCCTCAAGTCCTGCAAGGTCTGAGGCCACAGAGGATGTGAAAAGAGATCCAAGCAGGGCTGACATGCTGGTAGCCCCTCAGTTATTTACTTTAATATTAAATTCCACACATATTTTGTGCTGTCCCAGCAGCAGCTGTGAAACACATGAGCTGCCAGCTGAGCTGCTCTCAGAGGAGGGCAGCAGAGTCCCCCAGATGCCAGCACATCCTTCCACAAACAGCAGGACACTCTGGGGTTTGTTGTTTCATGTCCCCAGGAGCACCCAAACCACTCCCAACAGCACCCTCCCCTTGTCTAGGATCAGCCACAGGAAGGATAAAACTACATTTGGGGCAAATTGTTCCCAACTGCTGATGTTAAAAAAGTGTCAAAGACACAGGCATACAACCAGCACAAGAGAAAGTTGGTTTTTACAGGAGTCCTGGTCTCCAGCTGCTTACCTGCATGGATCAGACCTGTGCTCCCTCTCCACAGCATCCCACAGCTGGGTAAATGATGGAAGACTAATTAGTGAGAAAGGATTTTCATTCAGAGCCCCATGGAAGGGGAACATCCTAAAGACCTAACAGGGGGGATTGTTGAGGTGATGGATGAGAAGGATGGTGGCAATTGGGAGGGATGACTTGGGAGCAGAAAAGGGACCCTGGAGAGACAGAGGGAAGGAGTTTCTGGCTTGGTGGAGATTTCAGGACAAAGGCAAGGACTGATGTTTCCGAGGATGTCATGCAGGGAAGAGCAGTGAGTCCCCAAGCACTGCTGGAAGAAGCCAGAGGAAGAGAAAGTGAACCCATGGAAAGAGTCTCAGGAAGGCAGTGGCAGAGTGGAAGTCCCCAGCATCCAAACCACAGCTGGAAGAGGTGACAAACTCATCCAGGGACAGCGAGGAGTGACAGAGAAACATCCTGTGAGAGCCAGGCAGAGCATGGACCAGGTGTTTCACCAAGCTAAGGAGCTTCCCCAGGGAAGAGAGGGCCGTGCAGCCCCCCAGGCATGACACATTTTACAGCCTTTGTGGAAAATTCCAGCCCTGCATAATCTCCTGGGGTTCCTGTAAGATTGTGACACAGAGAAAGGGACCAAACAGGAAAGAATTAGAGGAAAAATGCCTCTCTCCTGGCAGCCACCATGGCTGTGCCAGGAGTTAGCAGCAGCAGAGCAGCCAGCCCTGCCTCCCCCTCCTCCGGCCGCCTCTATAAACACGCAGGGCTTACTCAGAAGATTAGGAGGGAACAGGGCAAAAGACAACAGAGTCTCTTTTGTAATGAGGAAGGATTACGGCATCAAGTGACCGGCTGCAGCTCCCAAGTGGGTCTCAGGCTCCTTAGCACACCGTGTCGGGCAGGTTCAATCCCCCCATGAGCCAAGGGGGCACGAGGAGGCGGGCGGTGGCGTGGGCCACAAAGGACCCAGCGAGGACACGTGCGGCACCAAACCTCCACAGCCTCCAGCGCGGCAAAGGAGCCCATGACTGTGAGTATCCCGTCCTCCTAAGAGCAGGCAGATTCCTTCTGAGACCTTCCTGCCTTCCTGTAACCTCCTCTCACTCCATCCCTCTGCTCTGTCCCCTTGTTCTCCAGCTCTGTGGTACCTGCTCGTGTCTGTTTGCCATCTCACGTGGTGGGTGATGCACCTGATGTTGCAGAATCCTGATTGCTGTGGGTTCCCACACTCTGATTAGTGGCAGTGGACCTCCAGGTCCAATGGTTAGTCCAGAGGGATGAGGCAGGTGGATGCAGGCAGTGGCAGGCAGCAGTGCCGTGCAGGGGATGGTTCTTCCTCCCCATACTGACTCTGGTGTGCCAGTGAGTCACCTCCCACCTCAACCCCAAATGGTACTTGGAGTGTGCCAGCTGCCCAGTGACATCCCTGGGTAGTCCCATGCAGGCTGGCAGGTGGGCAGGGAAGTGCCTTAACCATTCTGGGCTGGAGGGAAAAGCAGTGGGGAAAAAAACCCATATCCCATGCGGGGGAAGAACTGCACAGAGGTGGGTGACATCCATTATTTACATGGACAAGAGCTGAAGTTTTCCTTCTTTGGTAAAAAGTGAATGTGTATCTGAATTACGCAACAAAGAGTCTCCCTGGGCTCTTTCAAGACCCAAAGCATAGAGAAAGCAGATAGCCTTGTGTAAGCAGACCCCCCAAATTTATGGGTTTATGGGCATACATTTCTTTTCCATACAGCCCATGTGTGCAGTCTCTGGGGCAGTTAAAACCCACTCTTCCAAGTCCTGTGCACAGAAATCCGTATGGAATGGCACAGAAGTGCACGAGGATTTAGTGAAATGTGCATTTGTGCAGCTGGGGACAGGGACCAGCTCTGCTTCTCCACATAACCTGTGAGAGGGGACTCAGGGACCTGAGTTACTACAGGGAAAGCCAAAGGAGGAGCAGCACCAAAAAGCCAAAACCAGGAAAAAGATGTTGTTTGGTTGAAGTAGCCAAAAGGCTCAGACTTTGCTGTTTTTCTTCACAGCAGCAGCTCACTGGGACTCAAGTTGTCCCCACCTAGGTGTAGGTTTTTCACTGAGATGTTTAAATAAGGAACACGGCACAAACTTATCAGCCTTCAGGTGCTGCAAGGTGTGAATTGTCCCTTGAAGTTTCTCGCTGTCTCCATCATTCAGGGGAGAGCCCGAGGAGCCATAATTACTAACGTTGTTACCTCTGTTAAATAGCAATGCCTGTGTAACACCCTGGTGACATGTTAAGATTTAGAAACACCAATAGTTTCACACTGGTTAATTATAAGCCAAGGGATCATTCACCAACCTGCCTGGCATGGATTACACCAGTGTTTTGGTGATTTGTTTGTTGTTGTTGTTGTTGTTGTTGTTGTGTTTTTGTTTTTGTTTTTTTTTTTACAAATTCAGATTTATATGAAAGTGAGTCTGATTACTAATTGATGATAAAGAAATATTTATCCCTGTTAGACTAGAATTGCAATGGGGATGCTGCATGACTGGGAAGCATTTCAAGAGCCTGAATGCCTTTTTTTATCCAGTGTGATTTATTGTGCAACATATGGTGGAAGGAGAGGGGAGGCAGAGCTGCTGGAATTTGGGCTCTGTGAGCCTGGCCAAACTCCATCCCGCAGATCTGTAACAGGGAGGGCTGTTCTGCCTGCAGGACTAGGACCAGCAGAGTCCAGATATGGCCCTCAGCCCAAATTTAAAGATAGCAATTCTTGTTGGGCACCTTCATCTGGATCAGTTCTAAGAAATCTCTACTTTTTGGGGTTTTTGCTTTCCTTTGGGTTGAATTTTTTTGCCAGCAGCATTCCAGGAAGATGCTTCCCAACATTTTACAGAAACATATTTGAAACAAATAGTATAACAAAAAAATTAATGGGATAAGCAACTGTGGAGTTTTTGACCGTGACACTTAACCTTACACCAGTGTTTTGTGGGAAGGTGGTGGCACAGGGACTCTGTCCTCTCCAGCCAACCAGCCCCACTTGAATGCTGACAATCAAGCACTAGAAATCCAGGGCTCCACCAGAAAATACATCCTCTGTCACTGTAACCAGCTCATGTGCAGCTCAAGGACAGGAGAAAGATTGCAAATTAATTGCTTACCACCGATTTCCTCCTGGTTGTGTGTGTCACTGACTTCACCTTACCTGGCTTTGGATCTCAACTGTTTCTTGCTGTCTTTCTCTCTTTCTCCTCTATCCTTGCATCTTGCTTGGCTCCTCCTTCTGTTCAAGCTTCAACACCTCCTCCTTTTGTGTGTGCCAGAGGACCTGTGATGACAGTGACATACACCAACCGTGTGGCAGATGCCCGCCTGGGCACCTTCTCCCAGCTGCTGCTCCAATGGAAAGGGAGTATCTACAAACTGCTCTACTCGGAGTTCTTGATTTTCATCTCACTCTACTTCACCATCAGCCTTATCTACAGGTGAGCACCTTACACCCTGACACCAACACAGCCTGTCCTGGAGCAGGACAGCGGAGCAACGTGGGATTGGAACAGGGATGCTGGACAGACACTCATCAGCCTCTGTTTGCAGGAGGGAAGGGAAGGAGAGGAAAAAGTGGAGGAGAAAAAAAAGCTGAAAGATAAGGGAGGGAGGGTGGGTGGAGGAAGGAAAGGAAGCAGCTTTAAGAGGCAGGAACTCAGGGGAGAGGACAACTTGGGACTGACGTTTTCCAGGATATTAAGTGAACTGCAGTGCACATCCAAGCTCCGTGTCAAACCCTTGGTACCACACATTGTTCTCCTGAGCAAGAAAAATAAAAGTGGTCCCTGACATCAGGCTGCATTACTTACCACACAGTTCTCTGGCCTCTGGACTGGTCAATAGGGTATTTTGGGGATGTGGGCTGATATCCCAGGCTCACGAGGGCTGTTCACCCACAGACTCCCCATCCTTGGCTTCCTTGCCAGACTCACCCCAGCGGGTCCAACAAGGCCCAGACTCTTCTCTGAGGCTGCTGCTTCTATTTGTCCCTTTTAGGCTGATCCTGAGTGAGAGCCAAAGGCTGATGTTTGAGAAGCTGGCACTGTACTGCAACAGCTACGCTGAGCTAATCCCTGTATCCTTTGTGCTGGGTAAGGAGCTCTGCCTGAGATCACACAGGGAGGGGAATGGGACAGCATTTCTTCTCTCTGGTTTGATAGAGATTGTAAATTTCTTTAGGAAGAAATTCTTTGTTGTTTAGGAAAAAATTCTTCCCTGTGAGGGTGGTGAGGCCCTGGCACAGAGAAGCTGTGGCTGCCCTGTCCCTAGAAGCATTCAAGGCCAGGTTGGATGGAGCTCTGGAGCAACCTGGTTTAGTGGAAGGTGTCCCTGTCCATGGAACGAGATGATCTTTAAGGTCTCTTCCAACCCAAACAATTCTGTGATACTATGAAACAAACCATGAAATGCAGACTCTTTTAAGCCTGAAGGTCTGAATTCCCCTCTGGTTATTCCTGCACTCATCCCTGTATGAGCACTAGAAGAAAAGAAGAGGAGAAGAGCAGAGCTTCCTACTCCCTTACGATACCTAATTTGCTCAGCTTCCTTCTCCCACTCCTCTGGGATGCCTAATTTGCTCAGCTCCCCTCCAGGTTTCTATGTGGCGCTGGTGGTGTCCCGCTGGTGGGCTCAATACGAGAGCATCCCGTGGCCTGATCGGATCATGAACCTGGTGTCCTGCAACGTGGATGGGGAGGATGAGTATGGGAGGCTCCTGCGGCGCACCCTGATGCGCTACAGCAACCTGGTCAGCGTGCTGATCCTGCGCTCCGTCAGCACCGCCGTCTACAAGCGCTTCCCCAGCATGGAGCACGTCGTGAGGGCAGGTCAGCCCTGGCACCACCACCTGGCTGCTATTTTTGGGGCAGAGAGCTTCGGGAAAGGCCTCCTGACCTTCAGGTTGGAGGTGGGATAGTGCTGCAGTCTGCTGACTGTCTGCAGCAGGCAACAGTTTTCCACTGGTGGGTGGGAATTGGAACCTCAGATCTCCAAACTTAACTGCTGGGCTCCCTGAATCCTCTTTGGGAGGATGCTCCTGAAGGTACAACGTTTCCCAATCTGCCCAAATGGAGAGGTCTGCACCTGCCCCCATTATCTGGGTTCCCTTTGTGATCCAGAGAGAGAAACAGGCACTCTAGGGAACGTTATGCCATTCCAAACAAATAGCTGTGGACATTTAGGCAGTTGTACCCTCAGCAGTACTGTGATCTGATCAGATGTGCTGCAGACAGCCAAAGTGAAATCCCATAAATCCTACCTCTCATACCTCTATGACTCAAAATTTTAACTATGAGACTTATCCTCCTTCCGTGTGTCTCCCAAAGTTCTGAGCACCTGAGTCTTTCCTGTGATTTTAAGGAGAGCTGAGGCCACCACCTGAGATTCAAATGTTTTCATTTTAGACCAGATCAATTCCTTTCTGCCTTTTGTGGCCATCCCTTTTCCATTTACTGTCTTCCACACAGGCCTCATGACACCAGAAGAGCACAAGAAGTTTGAGAGCTTGAATTCCCCCCACAACAAGTTTTGGATCCCATGTGTGTGGTTCTCCAATCTGGCTGTGAAGGCAAGGAATGACGGGAGGATCCGAGACAGCGTGCTGCTCCAAGGAATCCTGAATGTGAGTGACAGAGACAATAGGCAACTGTGTGAGATCCTGGGGATCCCTGGGGATGTTCTATTAACTTTGGTTGGAAAATGCTCCCAATGCCACACTCCAGCTGGTGACAGAACAGAGCTTTCCATGGCCTACTGACATGGCAGCACTGTCACATATATTTGAGGAGAGGGCAATGTGACATCTTTCTCAAATATGGGACTGGGAGGAACCATTGGACTCACTTTTAGGTGTGGGAATGGGAGGTATCCAAGTAGCAGGTCCCTGATCAGCCTTGACATGCTCCAGGGCAGCAAACAACAGTAGCCAGTGGAGGTCTCCATGATACAGCTGCAAAGTCATAAGAAAGTAGGTATCTGGAAGAGATCAGGAGAGGTCAAAAAAATCCCCAACAATGAAGGCCCTTTAGAAAACTTTGCTATTGAAAACCCTTTGATAGTCCTGGGCAGCAGGCCAAGCTCCACAGGCAAGACCTGGCAACAATCCCTGCCCAGCTGCATAGAAAAAGACTCTAGAGCAGCTCATCCTTCTTGGTATTCATGTGCAGAGAAAGTCACGTGGTTTCTGTTGCCTGAAGTGGGATTCATCTGCCCAGAGAGAGAGATCTCCCTCTGGCATACTTATCTATAGGCAGGAGAGAGAAATGGATACTCCTGAGACATCCTTTTGCCTCTCCCGTTGGCTGCTCATTTTGTGAGGAGATAAACTGCTAGAAAGTGAGTTAGGAAGGGATCTTGGGCTCAGATGGAGACACCCAGGCAGCAAGGAGTTCCTCCAGGGATGTGTGAGATCCTGCTGGTGGTCTGCTGGGCTAGAGCTGGGCACCACAGGAACAGGAGTCCTGACTGAGCCTCCCTTTCAGAGGAGGTGGAAGCAGGAGGGAATGGGCTGGAGCAATGAGGGACAGTGGTTCCAGAGAGGCTCTGTGTCCTCAGCAAGGACATGCAAAGTTATTCTAACAGGCCATTCCTTTTCCCCACTGCAGGAGCTCAACACCCTGCGCAGCCAGTGCGGGAGACTCTATGGGTACGACTGGATCAGCATCCCCCTGGTCTACACCCAGGTGAGAAGGGATCCCCACACCTTCTGCTCCACCACCTGCCTGTGCGCATCCCCATTTACATCCTTACCTAGAATCCTGCAATGGTTTGCATCGGAAGGGACCTTAAAGCTCATCTTTTGAAGTTCTACCCCCCTGCCATGGGCACCCTCTGAGTAAAGAATTTCTTCCTAACATCTAATCTAAACCTGCCCTCTGTCAGTTTAAAACCTTTGCCCCTTGTTCTGTCACTATCTGTCCATATAAAAAGTCCCTCTCCCTCCTTTCTCTAAGTCCCTTAAGGTATTGGAAGGCCTCAGTCTCCCCAAAACCTTCTCATCTCCAGGCTGAACAACCTGTAGAAAAGGTGCTCAATACCTGCCTCACACATGGACCATGCAGGATACTCTTGAATCCCTCATCCCCACCTACACGTATCTCTTTTCCATAGGTACCTCAGCAGCACACGTCCATCCCAGCCTCATCTCCCTAACTCAGACACGTCCATCTCTATAGACACACCCCTGTCCAGGGGGAACTAACCCCAAATGTGCCACAGAGGTACATAGAAAACACAGGGACCACAGACCCACTCCCTGCACCAGTTTGCAGGGCGCACATTCCAGGCAGGGAGCCCCAGGGGAGTTGTGCCACAGGTGTGAGCAAGCTCTGTGTGTGTCCTCAGCTATTTAACAGCCCAGGCAGACACTTGGGCACCAACTTGCCCCTTTGTCTCCTACAATCCAGCTACTCAGATAACACTGATGCCCTCCACTGTGAAACAGGAGCTGCTAAAGGTTAACGGGGAACACCTTGGGAAAGTATGTTCTTGTTTTGAACCTCTTTGCTTGTATCAAGAGAGTCTCAGTTACTGTTAATTTGAAAAGGGGAAGTTTCCAGCCCCGTGGTTATAGAGAAAAGCACAAAGCTCAGCACAGCCTGAGATCCAGGCAAGCAAGCAGGCAAATAGAAAAAAGGCTCAGCATGAGGAGCTGGAAAGAAGGAGCTAATAGGACTGCCAGGGTTCCCTTACAGACTTGGAAGCAGCCTGCCAGCTTGGACTGAGCCACGAGACAGCTTTCAGTCTATCCAGGATGTCATGTGCTTCCTTTTGCCACTGCCCTGTGACACCTACACAGATCTCATTCCAGGGACAGCATGGAATGACATACAGTGCATGCAACAGCTAAAGGGAATATTTAAAGCTTTCTGCTGTGGGAATGCATCCCCCTGCAAAACAGCAGCCTGTCATAAGTGAATCCAAGGCTTTCTGAAGGCTGCAGAGCCAGAATCTGTCTTTGGAGATGTGTGGGGCGGAACTGAAGGGAGATGCTGGGAACTCACGCTCCCCTGGTGTGTCCCTTGGCATCTTTCCCAGGTGGTGACCGTGGCTGTTTACAGCTTCTTCCTGGCCTGTCTGATTGGGAGGCAGTTCCTGGATCCAGAAAAAGCATATCCTGGCCATGAACTGGATCTCTTCGTGCCTGTCTTTACATTTTTGCAGTTCTTCTTCTACGCTGGCTGGTTAAAGGTAAGTCCAGGAAAATACATCTGGAGCTGGAATATGACTCAGCCAAGGGTTTTTCCCCACGTGAGCTCACCAGGGACCCAGCTGTGTGTTCTTTGATCTGTGCACAACAACAGGAAGCCAAGGGGAGTCTGAAGGGAATTACCTTCTGATTTTCCAACTCTGTCACCCTGGAGACCAGCTGCACCTTTCCTAAGCTTTGGTCCTGACTAGTTTGGGGAAAAGAGAGGCAGTAGGCCGCAGGAGGGCTGTTATTGTGTGTGCCAATGTCTCCCAGCCATTGGCAGGCCTCCACTTTTAACCCTCCCCCTTTTGGGAGGAGCAGCCTTTCTAGGAATTCAAGGGACATCACACTTGCCCCTGCCCCACAGGCCTTCTCCCTGCAGGGAAAGGGGCAGGTGTGACCATGGTGACCTTTGCTGTGTGCTCTCCACATGCAGGTGGCCGAGCAACTCATCAACCCTTTTGGGGAGGACGATGATGACTTTGAAGCCAACTGGCTCATCGACAGGAACCTGCAGGTAAAGGGAAGGAAGATCCTCCTACCCTGTCAGTGCAGTCACCCAGTTCTGCAAAACCTCTGCCCCCACCTCCCTGTCTGTGAGGGGATGGAGAGACAGTCCCTCCATAGCCACGGGGACAGCTCAGGCTCCAGAAAGGGGTTGGGGCAAGACCCGTGACAGGAATTTGGGGCTTTGGGCCTATCTTTGTACACAGAGACCAACAGCAGCTTCAGTCCATGCTCTGGCACATGGCATGAATGCCGGCTGCTCATTTCAGGCCCTCATTGCCTTTGAATGACACATTATTCCTGTTTCCATCTTTACTACCCTATATCTACCTAAAACAACCTCCTCTGCTTTCTTCTGTGCAACAACTCCACACCTCCAGCCCTTCATAAGACTGAGCCCATCTGTCCTAGTGAGCCTGCTGCTTTTTCTATTTCCTTCAGCTTCATTTTCCTTACAATTAGTCAAATCTCTATGTGAATAAAATCTCTGTGTTGATTTGCTGGAAGGCAGGAGGGCTCTGCAGAGGGACCTGGACAGGCTGGAGAGATGGGCTGATTCCGACAGGATGAGGTTCAACAAGGCCAAGTGCCGGGTCCTGCACTTTGGCCACAACAACCCCCTGCAGTGCTACAGGCTGGGGACAGAGTGGCTGGAGAACAGCTAGGCAGGAAGGGACCTGGGAGTCTGGATTGACAGGAGGCTGAACATGAGCCAGCAGTGTGCCCAGGTGGCCAAGAAGGCCAATGGCATCCTGGCCTGGATCAGGAATAGTGTGGCAGCAGGACCAGGGAGGTGATTCTTCCCCTCTACTCAGCGCTGGTGAGGCCACCCCTGGAGTGCTGTGTCCAGTTCTGGGCCCCTCAGTTCAGGAAGGACATGGAGGGGCTGAAGCAGGTCCAGAGAAGAGCAACAAGGCTGGGGAAGGGACTTGAGCACAAGTCCTGTGAGGAGAGGCTGAGGGAGCTGAGGTTGTTTAGCCTGGAGAGGAGGCGGCTCAGGGGAGATCTCATCACTCTCTACAACTCCCTGACAGGAGGTTGTAGCCAGGTGGGGGTTGGTCTCTTCTCCCAGGCAACCAGCAGTAGGACAAGAGGGCTCGGTCTTAAGCTGTGCCAGGGGAGGTTTAGGTTGGATATTAGGAAGAAATTCTTTACAGAGAGGGTAATCAGCCATTGGAATGGGCTGCCCAGGGAGGGGGTGGATTCACCGTCCCTGGGGGCTTTTAAGATGAGACTGGATGTGGCATCAGTGCCATGGTCTGGGAACCACGGCGGGATTGGGTCAAGGGTTGGACTTGATGATCTCTGAGGTCTTTTCTGGTTGGTTCTGTGATTCTATGAAAAACAACCCAAGTGACAGGAAACCACAGCAACCTCAGCCATTTGCCCCACTTCCGTGCTACACTGCTTCCTCCTGCCCTGCATCCCTTCATCTACAGAAAAAAGGCTGCTCAACTTGTGTGACATTCCTGCTGTCTCCTGCAGGTCTCCCTCATGGCAGTGGATGAGATGCATCAGGATTTACCAATCCTGGAGAAGGACCTCTACTGGAATGAGCCTGATCCCCAGCCACCCTACACAGCAGCCACTGCTGAGTACAAACGCCCATCATTCCTTGGCTCCACTTTTGATATCAGGTCAGTGCAGGGTGTCACAACAGTCCACAGTTACACCTGGATCAGGTCTTCAGAAGGATATTACACCTGAGGAGCAAGAATGGGTAGTAATATCTTTCTCTATAGTCTGTGAAATCTTGCTCTAAGATCCCTTTAGGCTCACACAAAGACAACAGCTAACATCCTCCATGGAAAAGGATGACTCTGACCTCTTTCCCCCACTCACCTGTACTGTGAGCTTCCCTGCTTTGGGGGCGCTAACACATTTAATTGCAGCACGGGGGGAGGCCTGCCACTGGCAGCACAGGGGGAGGCCTGCCACTGGCAGCACAGGGGGAGGCCTGCCACTGGCAGCACAGGGGGAGGCCTGCCACTGGCAGCACAGGGGGAGGCCTGCCACTGGCAGCACAGGGGGAGGCCTGCCACTGGCAGCACAGGGGGAGGCCTGCCACTGGCAGCACAGGGGGAGGCCTGCCACTGGCAGCACAGGGGGAGGCCTGCCACTGGCAGCACAGGGGGAGGCCTGCCACTGGCAGCACAGGGGGAGGCCTGCCACTGGCAGCACAGGGGGAGGCCTGCCACTGGCAGCAGCAGCAACACAAAGCCCCTCCCTTTGTGGCTGTGTAACAGCCCTGCTTTGCCTTTCCCAGCATGCAGAAAGAAGAGATGGAGTTCCAGCCCCTGGAGCAGATCAAGGAGAATGAGGAAGCCAACCACTCCACACCATTACTGGGACACCTGGGCCGCCTCTTGGGTGTCCAGTCACCAAACTTCTCCAGGTCCTCCTCCCGGATGAACCTGCTGCGCAGGCGAGGAGACTCCGCATCGCCCTTCTCCCACTATACCTACCAAGACATGGGGAAGTCAGGAAGCCCTTGTGGCATCAGTCAGCCAAAGGGAGACTCCCAGGAGCAGTGGGACAGCGAAGATGGAAAACTAAGGGAGTTTGATGCCTTCATGTCAACCCCCTTCTATGAGAGACCCGGTTTCTACAGCGCCCCCCAGACACCCATCAGCTCCATCCCCATGATTTTCCCTTCCAGACGCCAAGGCCGGAAGAAACCACCTGCTCTCTCCAGCATTGCTGCTTGCTCAACTTCCCTGAGGGATGTCATCGTCAATGCCTCCCCTTCCAGGGCCAGCGATGTCTACAAGAGCCAGAGCTCCCTGGGCTCAGCTGCAAAGGAAACCTTCATCTGGCCAACAGATCGGAGCAAAGGTCCCGACTCCACAGCTGTGACAGTGGAAGAGGAAAAGACCAACTCCAGGGAAGCTGCCACCACAGGAAGCCCAGGAGCACAGTCCACAGCATCCGACAGCCCAAAATTCCCCTTCCTGGCAGAGTCCCCTGACCAGGAGAAGCAGGGCAGCTACAAGAGCCTGAAGAGCTTGAAAGCTTCACACCCACCCTGGCTAACCCTGGAGAACACGGCATCAGCTCCTCCCAACTCAGAGCATTCCGGTGCCTTTCACACCCCCAGTAACAAAACCCCCGGGGGCAGCACCTCCCTCTGCTTCTCCTTCACTCCTGTGACCTCTCCAGCCCTGGAGAGGTCCCATAAGGGGAACCTGGGCCCTGACACTCGCAGCCTGAGCTTGGAAGACGCAGCCAGCGCTCCAGACCAGCATCCAGAGGTTTCCAGGAACACGAGAGACACTGGGAATGGAAGCACTAACCCAACCTCTACAAAAGAGCCAAGAAGAGCAGAGAGTCCATCCCCTAATGACTCCGGAATCTCCCTGGCTGAGGGCGACTTCGTGGGGCTGATGGAGGTGATCATGGAGGCCAGTGAGAGCCCAGGTGAGGAGCAGATGGACCAGTACAGCTAAAGGAGACAAGGTTCCATGGGATACCTTCCTTATCCTCACACCTGGCACTCACCTGAACAGAAGGGCAGTGCTGGACATGCAGCTAGAGCTTGGCCTAGGCTAAAACCAGCACTAAGGACACACTACTCCTGGTTTTGGTACCATAGCGAGCTCAACTTCTGCTGCAACAAGAAAACCACCAAAAACCCAATTTTTAGCCAAAAGCCAAGACTGAGTGTTAAGTATTGCTGATATCTCAGCAGGCACCAGCCAGGTGTAGCCCAAAACAGGAGTGTAGTTAATATGGATACTTACTTCCCTCCTCCTCACAGCAAGTAGAACTTGAGCTTACAAGTCTCAGACAGGACTTGCACTACTCCGGGGAAAGTAAGGGACTGAAGCAAGTCACATTATTACTGATGCAGACCCACAGTGCTTCTTCCAATCCTGTCTTAGCTCTTTTCCAGTACTGGGAAAGTACTGGAGTAAGGCAGGGTAACTGTCTATACCATCACAGGCAGCTGCAGTACCTGCCCCCACATTGCTTCCTTCTGAAGTTCCAGATCACCCCTACCACAGATTTGAGTGCTCAGAGAAATGTGGATGGTAGCCTACACCACTCAGCTGAGCTTTACTGCCCACCCTCAGAAAATAAAAGCAAGGCTCAAGCCCAGGACCATCGTTTCGTTTCCTCATTTTAGTTCCCATGCAACGGGAATTTAGAGAAACTATGTAAGTTCTACTTCTGCCTTCAGCAGCAGCTGCAAGACTCCCACACCACATGACAAAATTTACCTCCCACACCCCTTCATTACAGCTGCCTTCTCTCCCTCAAAACTAAACAGGAAAAGCCAGCTGGAACCAAGTCACTTTATTGGCTGGAGGGCAGTACATAAAACACAAGAGAGAAGGGGGGTGATATTTGGTACAGAGAATGGAACTGTTTCTCTAGGTGGCTGAAGCTGCATGCACGGCTGGACATTAAGTAGGAGTCCCACTGAAACCCACAGCGTGTCTCTGGGCCAGACTTCAGCTGTCATTGTCACTGTCCCCGAGGGTGTGCTTGTCGAAGAGGTACTCGGCCATGCCGTATTTTGGTGCCCCCATCTTCCGCAGGTTGGTCACATGGTCACCCAGCTCCTTGATGGCTTTCACCTGCTCATCCAGGTAATGAGTCTCAATGAAGTCACACAACTGGAAGGGAGACCAAGAGAGTTTAAATTCAGGCCCAGAAAGGAGCAGATACAGCATGACAACTTTCAAGCTGAGAGGAAGCAGCTTTTAAGTTTTGCTTCAGCAAAGCCAGGAGATCAAAGTGAGGCAGGACTTACACAGGCACACTGGCTCCAGAACCCTGCAGAGCTCAGGAAGCCTCTCCTCTTCCTCACTACAGGAAGCGTTAGCCAAGTCTCTGAACAGATTTTGACTCCCCCACTACACAGCAAACTCACAACTGTGAGGATTTACACCTCTAAACCAGTCCAGTTTTATTGTTTTCTTTAAAAAAGTCCCTCCAGCTTACACAGGACACTCACAAGAGTACCTGGATTCACACACATTAATCTCTTCCTGATACTAAGCAGCCTCAATCCAGCCTTGCCAAAAACTTTCATCTGTGAAGAGCCCAGTGTTTTCAGACACTGTTCTCAAGTATCAGGGCTTGTAACATACAGAAGTGACACCAGAATTTTGTGGCAGAAAAGCCTCATAAGATAGAACTCAACCACCTCAGAAACAAGCCTCCATAAAGCTTAATACACTTCAGAAGGAATAAAGCAAGTCTCAGCTACCATAAAAGTCCTCCTGGAAGGACAGCAATAACCTCACCAAAGGGCTAAAGGACAGGCTGATATCTGGGCCCTTCCCTCTGGAAGGGCTGTACCCCTGGTTCACCTTTTCTCACCTTTATCAACATCAAGGACACACAACTCAGCCCTAAACCCACACAATTAGACACATCCAAGGCCCCTCCTTGCACAGCCACATTCTCAGGCTCAGCCTCCACTTACGTGTGGGTCGTTCTTCTCAGTTGCCAATTTGTGCAGTTCTAGCAGTGATTGGTTCACGTTCTTTTCCAGGTGCAGGGCACACTCCATTGCAGTCAGGCCATTCTCCCAGTCATCACGGTCTGGCTTCTGCCAGGGGAAAGCACAGCCCATGTTTTCTCTAAGTACCCACAGATCAGTAGGGAGCAAAGCCTTTAGACCACCCTCAAAGCTTGTCTGGATCGAGTTCAGACATTTAGGTAACAAACACTTGATGTGCACTCAGAACACAACTGAATGCAACCCCCCAGTCCCACTTCTCAAAACAGTGCACAGAGCACTTCTGCTGTTAAATTTAATGATGGTGAACCAGTTGCCCTCTTGTTCTGCCACAGGAAACCATTACCCTCTTCTTACACAAAAAGAAATTTTTCTTAGTCAATCAGCATAAATTATCAAATTACTACACATCTCAAATGACTCTGCTTCTCCAGTGTCAGCTGCTGCTCCTTCTGGGAGAGGACCCAGAGGGAAACCCACCTCCTCCCAGCCCCCAAATGTAGTTCTGGGCCAGGAGAGCCCACTCCTCACCTTGATGTCCTGCAGGAAGATGCGCCCTCCCCTCTGGTTCTGCAGCTTCATCAGCTTCTCCGCATGCTCCCGCTCCTCATGGGACTGATGCAGGAAGTACTTGGCAAAGTTTTTCAGAGCCACATCATCCCGGTCAAAATAGTAGGACTGAAAAATAAGGATTCACAGGCTCAGAATCCCAAGCTAAGCCTAAAGTGTGGCTTCAGATGTGTCTCCTCTCAGCCCTGCCTTAGGATGGCCCAAGTCCAAGCTGAGGCCAGCAGACAGCAAGGCAGTGTGGAACAACCCTCCCCTTACTATTTTTCCAACTAGGATTAAATCTTAACCTTGGTTCAGTTCTGAAGATACAAAAAAATCCCCGATCCCACACAGATACCTGTTCTGATCACCATTCAAATGCCTTGAACTGCAGCCCTGAAAAGCCTTTTTCATGGAGAAATCTTCCCTTTGTTTGCTTACAATGATCACAAGTCAGGGTTGACTTGCAACACCAGCTGAGTGGTCATTAACTTTTAGGTACTTCTGCAATAAAGCTCTCATGCCTCCCTAGGTTTTCCAGGGATTAGACTAAAGAGTACACTTGCTACTTGGAGAAAAATAGCGGTATTGCATTTAAAAGACAAATGGAACTAAAATATCAGGTCAACAGCGAATACTGTTTTGAAAGCCAAAAAAAAAAACCCCCTCTAGCAACAATTAGAAGCCATCACATAGCTTGTCTGTTCCTCAGTCAGGGCCATTAGCAGGATTCAATGGAAACTTTCGCATCAACTGCCACTTATTTCCCAAACTACTACAGAATTCTCTCCTGCTAAACCAGCAGCCTGGAGGTTCAAAGCAAGACACTAGTGCTTTGTGTACCACTATCATCCACCAACGTAAGAACAAAACAGCGTTAAAACTTTTACAGTAACACAGAAACAAGTTGTAAAGTGCTGGATGTACATGCCACGACATTATGGAATGCCACCGGAAAGTCTCAAGTTCCCTGCATGTCTAAAGCTGCACAGAGGTCAGAGCTGCTCCTTGCGCCAGAGCAGCTCAGCGTGGCTAAAACCGGACCCTCGTGCCAAGCGAGACAAGTAGACACAGGGCCAAGGAAACCGCGGATTCCTCCTGATTCACGGAGGAAAGAAAAACCGTGCCTGGGAGCCGAGCACGCCCGCGGGAAAGGTGCCAAGCGCCTCGCTAGGCAGGTCCTACTATCCAGCCCAGCCCCAAGGGCAGAGCCGGCCGGGAGCCGCTGAGCCAGGCTGATAACGGGGCCCGCAAGGGCAACGGCCGCGGGGCCCGCGAACACCGAGATAAAGAGCCTCACCTACACACAGGGGACGGCCCACAAGGGCCCGGAGGCGCTGGGGAAGGAGGTGGAGGAGGAAGAGGAGGAGCTGCGCCCGCAGGCACCGCCCGGCACCCGCGACCCCCCCCCCACAGCGCCGGGCCCGCGTGCGGGCCCTCTACCCCTCGCCTCTCACCATGCTGAGGTACACGTAGGACGCGTAGAGTTCCAGGTTGATCTGGCGGTTGACGGCGGCCTCGCAGTCCTGGTGGTAGTTCTGGCGCACCTGGGAGGGGGGCGCTGCCATGGCTGGGTGCTCCGGTGGGTACGGCGGTGGCTGTGTGAGCGGTGGCTGTGTGAGCGGTGGTGTTGTGGCTGTGTGGGAGGGGGCGCGGCGGGCCCGAGCGCGGCCGGTTCCGTCCAAGCACTGTTGACGCAGGAACCCGCTCCGCTCCGCCGCCGACGCGCTCTGAAGACCGTCTGCCCCGCGGCGCACATTTTATACCGCCGCGCGCCGGGCACACCCACCGAGAGGCGGGGCTTCTGTGCCGCGCTTCTGCTGGCCCAGCATGACTCAGCACCCGCCCAGGCCACGCCCAGCGCGGGGGCGGGGTCCGCGCGCGCCGCTTCCCTCAGCCCCCTCCGCCATCATGGAGCTGGCCCTGTTGGAAAAGCCCTCGGGGCGCGCCGTGCCCCCGGCCCCCAAAACACGCCCCCAAAGCGTTTCTAAATGTTTCTACAATCCAGTCTAAATCCAGAAAAATGAAAAATCAAAGGGCAAATGTTAAAAAACTGAGCCCTCTGGTAACGAGATGGTTATTTCAGCTGCTTTTAGTGCTATCCCAGTCAGTGCCATAATTTCTTTTCAATAAACACTGGGTTCTTTAGTCATTCAGTTTGCTCATTTATTTTCAATCACCACTGGACTATTTTAGTTTGTGCTTTCTGTAGTTTTAAGCTGATTAAAAGTGCAACTTTGAGGGCTAGAAACATCCTGCTTAACCAAGACCATCTTTTAACATCAAACTCCCAAGATCTAGGCTTTTACCAAGCCAATGTTCACGCTGAAATCCATCAGAAATTTAACTTACTGGGCCTGTAAACTCAGATTACATAGTTTTTCTTCTATTTACTGTGCCTGTAAACTCAGATTAAATATTTCTTCTACGTATTGAGCCTGTAAATTCAGATTAAATAGTATTTCCTCCATGTACTGAGCCTGTAAACTCAGGTTAAATAATTTTTCCTCTAACCAGTTCTTTCTACAGCACTTTTCCAGGCAGTTCCAAACAGCCTGGAGGGAACAGGGAGCCTCTGCCTTCCTTTGTTTCACCGTTTTCTGTCGGTTAAACATCAGAAGTAATTAAGATCTATAAGATAACGTGGGTCATACCCATCGCTTCAGGCTGCCAGGTACACTTGAAATCTGTTCTCCTCCCACACTAACGCTTATGTAAAAAACAACAACAACAAAAAAGTCGTAGCTCCTGGGCAGACTTGTATGACTATGTTCACACCAGAGTATTTTCAGCTCCCTGGAACATCAAACAGACCTTTATAATTACAAAGTTTATAACAGCAATATTTCCTCTGCAGTTCGGACAGTCTGTGCCACCCGTGATTAAACGTCAATGAGATTAGGGAAGTCCCAGATTCTGCTTTCTGGATCCACTGCGAGTTGCACAATGCACATGATGTTTGGTGACAGCAGATTTACGTGGGCAGGAGAGGAAACATGGGATTGCACAGCCGTGTGTCATGCCTTGGTGACCAAGGTGAAGAGTTTAAAACTCTGGTCTTACATGAGATTATGTTCAGCCATACCCAGATCTTCCCTATCTCAAACTAGTGTTTTAATTTCAACTTTACTTCATGCTGTTTCCTCATGGTTTGGTTTAAGCCTTCTTTTATCTTGTACTGTTCTTTCTGAAGATGCATTTAATCATAAAAACCTCGGATGGTTTAGGTTGGAAGGGACTTTAAAGTCCAACCCCCTGCTGTGGACAGGGACACTTTCCACTATCCCATCCAAGCCCCATCCAACCTAGCCTTGGACACTTCCAGGGATGGGGCAGCCACAGCTTCTCTGGGCAGCTATGCCAGGGCCTCACCACTCTCACAGCCAAGAATTTCTTCCTAAATAGTAAAGAATTCCTTCCTAAAGGACTTTACAAGCATTCTTGGGAAGAAGCCTGCTAAAAGCATCACCTTATTAGGCTGGACTTCCCATCAAGTAACATTCACATTTAGGAGGAAATTGTGCCCTGTGAGGGGAATTGTTCCCTAGCACAAGTTGCCCAAAGAAGCTGTGGCTGCCCCATCTCTGGAAGTGTTCGAGGCCCAGGGCCTCTCCCATCCTTGTGTGTGGATTTTAAATTCACATCTCTCTTAGCTGCTTTGTTGGTCTGAAGTAAAGGCATATTCAGGCTACCTACAGGCAAAATCATTGTATTGTCTGCCTACACAAGCTTCAGATTGTTGAAAACAATCTCTGTTTTCCCTTGGATAATATCCCATCAGGAACAATGGAGCAAGCTTTTCTTGTTTACAGCTTGTACATAGAGCACAGACCCTAAAATCCTGCCAATTGAGGGACAGTAATGCTGAGCTTTAGGTGTGCAAAAATAGTCGGGGCTTCTTTGATGAAGGTCTCCATATAAATACAAAAGGTCATCAAGTCAGAGATCAAGATATACCTGAAGGGAAAGTTTCCATGACTCTTACACCCACTTTAATATCATTTATTCTGACTCTACCTATGGCCTTCTCGTGCACGACCTTCACAAATGACCACAGTGACCTTCCTGGGGGTTGAAAACAGGACTTCTAAGCAAATACTGGACAATATTTGCCCAAAGTAAATTCTGAGGCAGATTTTTGCTGATACAGTCCCTGAGCAAAAAACTTGGCATGAGACTTAGGCTTACAGTTAGACCTTCAACAAGAGGGCTGCCTTGGTGTGATCAGAGAGAGCCAGAATGCTCAGGAATGCACAAAATTTCATTTAACATCTGTAGAAATGGTTCACCTATAGCTTTAAAATGCTTGATTTTGCCATGCTGGTTTAATTACAGATTAATAACAGATCTCAGTTAAAAATCAACAACTGTCCCAGATGCAGTGAACAAGAAAGTGCTGAATATGCCTCAAATATTAAATCAAAAAAAATACAGTAACCTTTTTTTTTTTTTTCCCCCAAAGCTCAAAGTCCTGTAAATAAGATAAACTGCATCCAGTCAAATATTTGTTATGGAGAACCTTCATTCCACCCACGAATTTCAGTGTCATTCAGGTCCCAGACTTTCTGTAAACACAAAAGCAGCTCTAAACTTGGCTCCAAGGTTGATCATGTGTGGGGAAATTTGACACTGATCTCAACTGTGAGTTTTGAAAGCTGTTTACTAAACACATCTGGGCTCCATTTGCTCTGTGAGATTAACTGCAAACTCCTTCTGTAGCTCCTTGGGCAAAACGTGGTGCAAGTTTTTCAGTTGTTTCTTTTAGGTGTCCAAATTTCTCCACGTGGAAAAGCCGGAATTTCACTGAGTTTTCACTGGGTACTTACAGCACAGAATGCAAATGACTGGGAAACACAGAAGTGCTGGTTCCTGGAAACACTCTCCAAAGACAGAAAGACAAAGGATGTTTGAAGTTATGCTGGGAAATTTGTCTTGGAGACTGAAGACCAGGCTATTCTGATTCAGGAAAAAAAGTCCCGAAGACGGACTAAAGGATTTTGTAAACAACTAATATAATCCCTGTTTTAAACAGACAAACATTTTCTAAACTCTGTTACAGTGTTTTCTCTCTCTTGAACATTTTTGCATACAGTCTGAATGAAATGCCATAGGTAACAATTCTCTAGTTTGTCCACACTACCCTTGATTTTATTTTATTTATTTTATTTATTTATTTTTATTTATTATTTATTTTTCAAGCCTCTAAAAATACACTTAGAGTTAATAGAGTGAGGAAGAACATTGTTAATAACATGATAATTCTGTCAGCCCAGCATCGCCAGAAGCAGAATTTGGTGAATTTACTTGCATGTATCAGCCCCTTTTAAACTAATTTCAAGACCAACTTCAATATCTTTGACAGAAAAGCTCCAGTTTGGATTCCAAAGGCATCCTGTGCACCAGCTGCATGTACTGGAGCTTCCACAACAGATTTTTCCAAGCTGCAAAAGTCACAATAATTTGATGTTGACATTCCAGTACAGGCCACAATCCACAACATTTGCTTACACTGTCATGATCCTCCTGCAGTGCCATCCACTTTATTTCCCTCTCAGATTTACCAAGTGTTAAAAACCAGGGGGTGGGTATCATTCCTGTTCTCTATTTCTGTTTATTTAACTTACTGTAAAACTGGAAAAAAATTGCAAATAGAACCACCAATCTAAAGTCAACAACCACAGGGAAATTTCTCAATATACTGAAAGATCACCTCCTTCCTACCATGAATTCTCCTGGAAAACACTGGGGAGTATCCAAGCCCTCATGAATGATCAGGCAGCTTTCATTCTGAGTAGGATACACAGGCAAAATGTTGTTTTTTAAAGATGAGGTTTCATCTGGGAATCAAAAAGAGGCGTCTGTCCTCCCTGTCTCTCATGCTGCCACCTTGTTTTCCACAAAAACTGGATTTGTTACCCTCCACAGAGACACTGATTCTTTATTTCAGACCACAGTTTGCACCTCAGGCCTCAGTTAATTTTGTGAGGATGTTCCTTAGGCACAGTTTTTGTAGCATCTTGAACAGATATTACAAAGCCTTCCAGAGAAGGTGGTGGCTGCTTTTATATTCAGCCACCCAGAAAAGGGGCTGGCAGGCAAATGCTTTCAAGCATGATGAGAAGAAACAAGCTTTTACAGGGAACTGGCGGTTAAAAACCGGCTTAAAGAACATGCAGCAGCCCGATAAAGCACCACAAAAAACAAGCAGTGGCCCATGTCATGATCTCTGTCAGGCAGGATGGGCGGGGGGGCACCTCCAAACTGCTGCTCAGCAGGTCTCTCCAGGAACTCATTTCATGGCTTATTTTAGAGGAAGTGAAGAGATTAAATCGATGTAGTGGCTTAGAAAAATTGGAGGTATGGTGTCTACAAGAGGTGAGAAAGCAGGGAGAGTTTTCTGGGAGCCTGTGGGAAAAGCAGGTTCCTGCTGTGCTGTGAAGAGACACTGAAAACACCCGTGTGGTTCATGCAGCTGAGATGGAGCCACAACTCCACAGCTTTCCTGCTGGGTGTAATTTCCTCCTAAGTCACATCTCTGACCTTGGCATCAAGGTAAAAATACTTAAAAGCAGTTCAAGGGGCTTGAGTTGGACCTGCTCCTATGTGTGTGACCTGTGGAGCAGCCAGATAGTGTTGAAAAGTGGAGTATTGTCCCTGAAATTCAACTCTGGATGAGCTGGACACAGCTCCTTCCACAAGCCAGCAGCAGCTGGATGGGGAGGAGACCCACTGGTGCTTTCCCTGCCTACTGAACAAACTGGGAAGAACCTGGTTCTCCTTTTCAAACTTATTCCACCGGCATTTGTGGGGGAAAAAAAAAAGCCATAAAATTAGAAGAGAGAAATAAAACAGGAAAAAATAAGTCTCTATTAGAGCAAGGCCTGACCATGACAGTAATAAATAGGTTGGATTAAGTCGTTGTCTTTAACTTTGCAGATGTTGGGCCAAGCCCACAGATATCAGCATTCCAGCAGCCAATAAAACAGTGACAGAGCAGGACCCCTGCTCCATCCGGGCAGGGAGATAACAGGGAAGGGCAGCCACAGGAACATATGGACTCCTCAGCAATCACATCTGGCTGTTTCAGACTGGGCAGAACCATTAACTCCAGGCAGACCACCAGCTCTTAAACCTTGGCCACCAGGTCTTGCTGACCTGGGGTCATGGTCAGAATGCTGGGAAGATGCTCCCACTAAAATTATCAGTTTTATGTGGTAGCAAAGCTCTCAGACTGCCCTTGGACAGCAGCCACCTTCATTTCAGGTTTAAGGCAGCCAGAGGAATGCTCTACCTGGTCTAAGGAATCAGTTCTTCCACCCAGTTGCTCTATGAGTAGCTTGCTCAGTCATGCATGGCCACACTGCCCAAAACCTGTCTAAATAGGCAGTGATGACCAAGACTGAAACTACTCAAATCAGGAACTTTCCAGTCTGACAAGAAAAAACCCAAGATTTCCGCTCCACACTTGTTTAGCACAGGCCAGGCCCTTCCTTGCTTTGTGTTTGGTGCTCCTGGTTCCTTCTAAAAGCCACTGTGAAGGGACACAACCCTCAGGGGAGCAGCAGGTTCAGTGTAAAGCTGCACCTTGCAGCTGAAACATTCCCACGACTCGAGGCTGCCAAAAAGGGGAGACTGAATTCTCCACCCACATGCCTTGTCTGTCTCCTTTCCCTGTCTCCAGCCACCCTTAGAGTGTTCACCAGGGTCTCTGCAGGCAGAGACCGGCAGAAAACAGCATTTTTGGCCAGTTTCTAGGGCTGGCTTGGCCAATGGATGGATCTAAAAGCTCCAGGGTCATGAGACACATGGAGGAGCTCAGCCAGCCACTCCTCAGCCAGCGACTCAAGCGCAAAGGGGGAACTGCCAGGATTTGGTTGAGATGCCAGGAATCCTGGGAGCAGTGAGGATGTTCAGTCAGGCCCAAAAGGGTTCTCTTAAAAGCATTTCTGCAGTCAGGAGGTGCAGGTTGAGCAACAGGCTGACATCAGCTAAAACAACAGCCTGAGGGAGGGAGCAGCTCCAAGGCGAAACCACGTGGGCATTTCTTAGGTCACCAAGTAAAACAAGAGTTCCTGATTGGGAAGAAAAAGAAGCCAGAATTGCAGCATTGTTACTTAATCTAGGAAATTTTGTTTAGCAGAGACCAGCAGGCTCAGCATGACCACACGAAAAAGCTTTTTCTTGGAATTCCTAGGCGCCTGCATCCCTGCCTCAGCCAGGTTCAACTAGCAGTGGGGAGTGCCTGAAAAAGGCAATTCCAGCCTTTTTCCCTGCCTATATTTACTCTCATGTACTCTGGAGTCACCAGGCTCCAACACCCCCCCCCCTTAAACTTCAAGAGGAACATGGAGGACCGTCTCTGTCAGCCTAGGAAAGGAAAGAAGATCCACTTCCAAAGTTTTCTACTGGAAGCCCTTGTCCTTTGCATCACCAGATTAGCACTCCTTGTAAGGCTGTGACATCACAAAATTCATCAGGTGGGAATGGGAGGGTTCACTACTTTCTTGCTGTATTCCAGAGGCCAGAAAAAGCAGCTCAATCAAAAGAAAAGAGTACTTCCCAAACTACTTCAACCTAAACTGCCCCACAGTCACACCACAGCCACAGAGAGACCTGTAATAACAAGGATGACAAGCTGGGAAGCAGCTGGGAATTGCAGAGACTGGAAAAAAAAAAGAGGAAGGGGACTGAGAATCTGTGTTTCCACAGCCACATCCAGCATAAGAACCACCGGTGCACGGAGAGGCTGAGGAATGGGAAGAGAAAGTGACACCACCGTTACTTTAGATCAACTGGAAACTTTCTCTTCTTATTCCAGGGCCTTAAGAAGTGGCTTTTTCCAGAAGTAATTGGGAGGAGATAGTTCTACCCCTTTCCCCATATCACCCTCAGCCATAGCCAGCACCATCTCTCTGTTTCAGTGAGTTTCTGCTTTCCTGTCAGGTGGGAGGATCAGGATTGAGCAACAACACCTAAGAAAGCAACCAAACCCTGAGGGTTGGATTGGGAATTGGGAAGTGGGGGAAGAATCTCTTCCTGACCAGCACATGACTTTTACTCATCTTCCTTACTGAGAATGAGATAACAATTCATTCTCAGGCAATGTGCTTTGCCTGATATCTACAATAACCAAATTAACAAAGTCACGATTCATTTGCCAAGGACAAGTTTTAAACGCCATATTTTTCTCCCCTTTGAAAACTTGTGTTATACTAGAAATCAGGAGACAAAGGAATGTTAATTAGCTTTAATTTCAGCTCTAATTTCAGTCCAGTTGCCTTGTGAAGGATGCTGTCCTTTACAGCTCTCTCTAGGAGGATTCCTGAAACTTTGTTAACATTCCCATCTTCTTCCAGCACCAGGATTACAGTCAAGAATTAGAACACTGGGAAGCTGGTCACAACTCCCAGCACTCTTCCTCCCATTCCAACCTCGAACGCAGAAGCTTAATAGAATTTGGGGGACGGTGGAAGGACAACAAAGCTGCCAGTGGTGCCTCCCAGTGCCATTCCGTGGGCACAGCTCACACACCAGCCCGATCCTGTCATGGGAAAACTCCTTTTCCTAGAAGTCCTTCCCACTCTGTCGGTCTTCACACACATCCGCTCTGCTTCCTGAGGCTGTGTCACAACCCACTGGAATCTTCTCTCCCGTGGCAGAACCGCTCCGAGCAGCACGTCCACACCGTGGAGGTGCGGGTTTGTGCGGGTTTGTCCCGGTTTGTCCCGGTTTGTCCCGGCCGGGCCGAGCCGCCACGCGGGGGCGCCCCCGCTGCGCTGACACCCGCAGCCGACAGGGGGCGCTGCGGGAGGAGGCGCGCTCCGCCGCCGCGGGGCACGCTGGGAGGTGTAGTCCCTCCGGCGCGGCGGGAGCGCTCAGCGGTACCCCCGCCATCGCCGCTCCCGGGGCCCGGCGGGGCCCCTCCGCCGGGATGCAGCGCTGTGGGGATCGGGCATCGCCGTGGGGATCGGGCATCGCCGTCGCGCTGCGATGACATCACTGGTGCTGACACCGCCTCCGGCAGCGCGGTCAGACTATTCCCGATTATTTTCCCTGCGCAATGACAATCATTTTCCGGTGTAATAATTTCCCTGCTGTTACGTGTCCTTCTGGCTCTGTGAGCCACTCACAGCTCCAACTCTGCCACTGACAGTACTCGTAACTCCCTACTGGGACACGGCACTTAGGACGCATGGTTAGTGCTGGATTAACGTTTGGACTCGATTTCAGAAGTCTTTCCCATTCTTAATGGTTCCACGATCTCACAGCTTTTCCCACAGCCCGGTTTCTCAGCAGCCTGAGCCACAGTTACGCAGTTGGGCCATCCCAGAGTTGGACCTTGGACACTCGGCCCAGGGAGCTGAAAGCTGGGAAGAACATAACAGGGGAGGGTTACAGAGATGTTTTCAATCCATAGGAGGAAGGTTTTGCTTCCTCTGAGGTTGCTAGCCTGCGAAATTACCGTTTTCACTGTTCGTAAGACGAAGTCTTGATTATCATTGAATCCCAGAATCTCAGAATGGTTTGGGTTGGAAGGGACCTTAAAGATCATAGAATTCCACTCCCCTGCCATGGGCAGGGACACCTTCCACCAGACCAGGTTGCTCCAAGCCCTGTCCAACTTGGCCTTGAACACTTCCAGGGATGGGGCAGCCACAGTTTTTCTGGAAAACTTGTGCCAGGGCCTCACCACCCTCACGGGGAAGAATTCCTTCCAAATATCCCATCTAACACTGCCTCTGTCAGTGGGGAGCATTCCGTGGGCTTGGAAAGGATGGGATTAGGAAACTTGTTGTTTAACTGCAGGTTAGAGTGACAAGGAGCAGTCAAGGGCAACTAGAAGGGCTTCTACAGACATCAGCAGGTGGAAAATCTACCAAAAAAGGGTTCAGTTCTGAAATGTCAGGAATTCTGTGCAGACAAAGCAGAAGTACCACACCCATGTTGTACCAGGATACAATTAATACTTGTTTATACTGAATCCAGACACGGGTGCACTACAAAAGTTTGTCTTGATATCAGTGCGTGTGTTTTGTAACAGTGCCAGGCCCATAACCACCAACAAGCATTTCATAACACAATTAGGCAGAAATAAAAACCTAATTATGCTGTGGGAAGGGAAACAAGGGCTTGTGGTCTGCAGGCAGAAAGAGATGATGGAAAAATACATGTGAGTAGTAAAACTGTCAAGAACACAGGAGGAGAACAAGCATGAAAAATGTCTGGGGGGAGCAGAACAGGCAGGGAGGTGCCTAGTGAAATCTGAACAAGTCCAGCCACAAAAATATGGTAACACAAATAAATAAATGAATAGATAAATAAATAAATAAGAGACTCCTTTCTCTGTAGCGGGTATGGCAGAACTGGCTGTCAAATAAGGGAAGTATTTTCCCTGTAGAAAAGCTTTTAGCTTTCCAGATTTAATACAGAGAATCACACCCATATGTAATAATTGTTTTAATTGGACTTTCAAACATCTTGGTGAAGAGTTGTTTCGGTAATTGTAATCTGCAAAAATATAACTTTCTTCTGCATTTGGGATAGACCCGTTATGGACAGTGAGGAGAAAGAGATCATGGAATACTGGGATTGTTTGGGTTGGAAGGGACTTTAAAGACCATGTAGTTCCAGGGTTGTCACTCACTGGATCCTTCTGGGATGGGATCCGCCTGACCTGAGCTTCTGTTTGATAAGGTGAATCACCTTCTCAGTTGACTGCTTTTTCCCAGTGTTTACCAAATGGACCTGGGAAGCAAACCCTGATGCAGATATTCCTAACGACTCACCTACATTTAGCCAAATGGTTCCCATCACTGGTGCTTTTATTGTGTTTGGACCAGAAACACACTCTAAGAAAATCCCTGAGAAAAGACCCTCCTCTCCACTGTTCTCCTCAGGGCATCCTTCATTTCTTTGTTCCTCAGGCTGTAAATCAGGGGGTTCATCATGGGAAAGACAAGAGTGTAAAATGCAGACACTACTTTGTCCGTGTCCCAGGAGGAGTGGTTGGAGCTGGTCTTTAAATAGGTGAAGAGGAGGGAGCCATAGAACAACGCGATGGCCGTCAGGTGGGAGCTGCAGATGTAGAAGGCTTTGTACCTACTCTCAGCCACCTGGATGCGGAATATGGTGCTGAGGATGCAGATGTGGGACACAGCGATGCTCAGGAAGGTGCTGGTCTGGATGAAGCCACACAGGGTGACGAGCAGGACCTCACTGAGGCATGTGTCAGAGCGGGAGATCTCCAGCAGCAGCGGGATGTCGCAGAAATGGTTGATCCATCTGGAGCCGCAGAACGGCAGCGAGAATGCGAGGCAGGTGTGGACCAGCGAGGTCAGACCCCTGCTGAGGAACGCCCCAGCCACCATGGAGGTGCAGATCCTGTGGGACATGGCCTCAGAGTAGAGGAGAGGCTGACAAACGGCCACGTAGCTGTCGTAGGCCATGGCGGCCAAAACGAGTCACTCAGTGGAGGCAGCAAAGAGGAACATCTGCATCCCACAGCCACGGAAAGAAATGGCTTTATGCTGGGCCAAGAGGTTCACCAGCATCTTGGGAGTGATGGCAGAGGAACAACTGAGTCTAGGAAGGATAAACTGCTCAGGAAATAATACATGTGGGTGTGAAGGCAGGCACTGAGCCAGACGAGTGTCATGAGGCTGATGTTCCCCACCGAAATGGTGCCGTAGATGAGCAGGAAGAGCCCAAACAAAGGAATCTCCATCTCAGGCCAGTCTGTGAAACCCAGGAGAATGAACTCAGTCAGGGCAGTGCAGTTTCCTTCAGGCATTTCATTCTCTTGTGTTTGGCTTTGTGCACAAAAGATTTGTCAGGGGCTGACTCAGTCCTGGTGGATGTCAAGGCACAAAGGTGTCACATCCTGCACAGGAAAAAATGGTGGAAATTCAGGCACCTTGCCCAAATCAGAGGGGAAACCAATGGTTTGGATGATGCCCATTGAAGGAAAGCTTAGGAGGACAAAGAGAGCTTTAGAGACACATTTTAAATGTGGAATTCCTTCCTGTATATTCCTTTAGTATCTATGAAATAGGAGCTCGGGTGGGATTTTATAAGATCTAGGCCATAGTGTATAGAAACCATCCACATAAACCCACACCAGAGGTATAGAAAAGACTCTGTGTCCTTTCTTGGTGAAGGCTTTTTTAGAAAAAAAGAAATAATAAGTTTGGAACAAACAGGAAACATTGAGTTTAAAGTGAAATATCACATGTCATTCTAGGATTTCCTACAAATATATTGTGGGTTTATTTTCCCAAGACTGATTAATTCTTAAGCAGTTAATGAAAAGCAAGTAATGAAGATTGTTTTTAAATATTCAAACTTAAATATTTTTAGGATTTCCAAGCAGTTTTCCCCACCTTTTGTTTTTTTTTTACCTGAAATTATTAATTGAATTTGAATTGGACTCAGTCTGCTAGAAAACGAATTCTGGATATCAATTTAATATTTCAAGAAAAAAACCATAATTTTAATTTTGAGAAAGTTAATACACATTTCTGCTGATGCCAGTATGAATTCTACACAGGGCAGATAATCTTGCTCACCTTTACAGGAAAAATAAGGATTACAGAAGGACATCTAATAAAAGAACTGTTAATGCAGTTAAATAATTCTGTAAATATCAATGTTATGTGGACAAAGGCACAGACAAACCAGAAATGTCTATGTTGCCAAAATAAAATAATTATAATTTAAGATGCTTCCTCCAGGAGAGGATACTAAGTGGTTCCAGAAAGGAGGATTTTAGATTCCAAAGGTGTTCGCAGACACTAGTTACAACAAATCTCACCTGCATTTTGCTTTGTAAAGGTTGGTGTGAGGAAGTCTGGATGACCAATATAAATTCCAGAATTTTGGATGATTACCCCTAAGTCAGGTGAATCCCATTTTTGGCAGCTTTGATCTTGTTTTTCAAGCTTTGGAGAAGGCTTAGTGCATCCTAAAATCTCAATGATTTTCTAGAAATGACCATTTACTCCCTAAAATATCTGGAGTGACTCAGGTCAGGACACAGATCCCTCAGTTGATTCCTAGAATAAGGTGACAAGTTCCACAAACATTCAATTGAGGTTTATTTTTAGCCAAAAGATCCTGTTACATTACCATTGATTTTGACACCACCACAGGCAATTTGAAAGATTCCTGGTGAAAGACCAAAAATAGAAGATTTCAACCCCCCAAAATATCCCTTGGTTATGTACACGTGGCTGTTTCTCCTTATTGTCACCTCTTGATCATGCTCTGAAATGAACTCACAGAAGCTCGAGCAGCTGCTAAAAAGCCAGTGGTCTCTGATGAAGACCTGCAAGAAATTTCAGTCCCCAGATAAAAATTTAGACAAAAAAATAATAATTTAAAAAAAAACCCACAAAAATTTCCCCCTTTTTAAAGGTATATTAGTATTTATTCTTTATTTTGTTGCATGGTGATGCAGCAATCTTTTCCTTTGATGGATCCAAAATTCACACAGTCAACAAGACTAAGAAACAACTTCTTGAATGGAAGGAAATTTTACTCATCTGGAGACTCACCTACTAGAGAAATATTTGAGGTTTTTTTTTTTTCCTGGATGCAGGAAATGCTTCTTTTGGGGGATGTCACAGGTTTTATATCTTCCTTTTGGATACAGGAGACCATGAGGTTCTCGAGGGAAGAGAAGAACAACCAATTAAAGTGTTCCTGGTGTTTTCTCAGCATGGAAGTATTTAAATGAAATTATGTGCTCTAAAGATCGTGACTAGAGACCCATAAAGTGTGGTTTTTAAAGCATCAACACATTGCTAAAAGTGAGGATGGACCTTGAAGCAGATTGGATTCTCAGCCATGATCTGGAGTCATGGATACAAGGCCACTGCTATATTGAAGCAAAGACTTTTAAAATGTCCTTAGAAATTGAAAAAAAAAAAAATTAAAATTGAAAAATTTTAAATGCACCTCCAAATGACTGTGAGAATTTAGAAATGGAATTCAGCAGTCATTAGAACTTTTGGCGATGTGATTATGGTCCTATCAAATTAAAGGTGCTGGTTCTAGTCCCAATATAATACAGAAATTATACACAGATTTATAGCAGTTTAACTTGTTACTTTGTTACTTATATTAAGCAGGCAGTTGATCTCTTCCCTTCATACAAATTTAGTTGATAAAATAGGAGATAATCCTGGTTCTTTCATAGGAGAGTTGATATTAATTGACTTGACCTTCTAGTGGGGGAGTTGGAACTAGATGGTCTTTAAAATCCCTTCCAACCCCAACCATTCCATAAATATTAAATATATATATATTATTCTCCCAACTAAGAAGCTTTATTTGCATTTTTTTTGCCTTTTCCTTCCTTCCACCTAGTTTATGTCTGCAGTGGAGGGCACATAAATGTTTGTATCACATACTTGAGGACTTACATGTGGGGAGAAAGCAAAATACCACGGGAGAACTGATGTTATTTCTCCCATTTCAACAAAGTGTCTATGGAGAGATGGGAAAGCTCCACAGAGGTTTCTAGTGGCCAGTGATAGGGTGTTTGGACCTTCCCAAGCTCTGGGCAGAGGCTAAACTATGACACATAAGAGAGATGTGATAGATGCTCTGGTTTGAGAGGAGAAGAGGGGAAAACTACCATGTTTGGATGATTATTTATATCTCTGCTCTTTCCTTTGATATTCTTAGTATGGGTTTCATCACGCAAAGAATTAAAAGTTACTTGTCTAAACTTAAATTCCTGACATGTAGAGAAATAATCCCTCAGATTCTAGAAGGATCCAGAGCACAAACATCTCTGTGTAGGCTCATGGGGACATTGCTTCTCTGAGTTCTGGAGAGGACTGTGTGTCTTTTCTGACCCAGTTATGATTTCAGGAGCAGGCACATGCCTGTATTAATCACTTCTCTAGTATTAATCAAGAATCTCAGATGACTGTAGAGTGTTAATTAATTAAAATGCTTCTTAATGATCCAATAGAGAAGACTGTCAGGGATGTAAAAATATCTTCAGATGA